>NC_081451.1:3234992-3339392 GCF_007210705.1 Tigriopus californicus
CCGGATCAACCTTATATTCGAGGATTAGCCAGATCAGCCAACTCCAATTCGTTGGTCGATCAAATAATATATATAAATAAAAGTCAAGTATAACAAATAATCTTCTCGTCTTGAACTGCTGGGATTCCAATCCCGGTAGCGGTAAGGAAGTCCGCACAGAAAAAAAATAATTGCAAAATCGTGCAACATGGTTACATACACATAATATTTTCAAAATTCGAAACCTGGACCATTTCCAAACGGAATTGGACATATTTTTGGATTTTTCTCCTTTACAGACTAGCTCAAAAAGATTTTCAAGATTCATTCATAACAACTTAGCAAGTTGATGTATTACGGTTTCGATGTATTTTAAATCATGGGTCAATTGCAACTCAGTTGACTAAATATGTCTTGGGCTTTTCAAGCCATCTGTTCTGATTTCAAGTACATGTAAATGATGTCCCTGAGTCATTTAGTTGAATTTTTGGCCTAACAAAATATTCACATCACGTTTTAAGCATAGAAGCAATGGATATGATAAAAAGGTGCGGGCCCTAAAATGGAGCCATGGGGTACACCTGACTTGAAATTATGTCTGTCACTAAGCTTCAGCCTTAATTTTTGGCTCCTACCGAAAATGAAATGTTTTACCCCATTTGAAAACGTTGCTTTTATTCCCCAGCTGATGAAGCTTCTTCAACAAAGAGCCATGACCTTTTTTAGCAAACGCCTTAACAAAATCAAGATAAAAAACCAACTGACTCATGACTCTCTAAATTTGCATCTTTTCTACGTGCTTTATCAGTTGGGCAGCCAAGCTAAAATGCGTCCAAAACAAAACTTCATTCAGTGCCATATTACTCGCGGCAACCCAATAGTAGATTTGATCTAAGACCCTTACCAGACAACCGGAATTCTGACCATTCCTACAAAATATCAATTTTGTACTGTATCATCAGCCAAGAAAGAGGTACTGACATTATACAAATGAGATGATATTGAGGCTTTCTCTTGCGTCAAAGACCTTGGCTTTAACTCTTAAGGATGATGGAATAACTATTTATACAATAGCGGGGGCATTCTTTGCGTGGAGTTTATGAATGTGAGGCTCGAAGAAATTCGATAAGGTCAAGACACCTTGAATGCGCTCGCTATTTCATAGTCCGAGTTTGCAGATTTCGTCTTCGACTAATTGAAGATCAAGAAGATCGAGGGAGCGAGTATAAACAACATTAGAGCTGAAATCTTTGCCACGGACTCTACCCATATCAATATCGAACACGGAAACCAGGAAGCCGGTTCGGACCTACTACATAGATATTCGTCAGGAAGATTGCCGAACGTGACCAACCATATATACCCGTTGTACTTGACCCCACCACACAAGTTCAACTCCAGCCAGGCACACAACATACGATTATAACCGATCTATCGAGTCTGATAGTGTTAGCGACCAACTCAAATCCAATTATGTCCCAATAGAACTGAAACCGAGGACTTAACCCTACAACTCCTTGTTCGATCTCATCCCAGGAAGCAATTGCCGAAACAACCCTGATCTCATGTGTATCTCTGGTAGTCCCCTCTGGTTAGTGGTTTCTGGAGGACTAGCCCTCTAGTGGTTCCTTTCAAGAAACCAAGGCAAGAAACAAAGTGAAAATGGCAGTACAAAGCCAAGCAAAGTGGCAAAAGATTTTCAATGAGCGGGAATATTTTCCATTCAAGCTCTTGGATGACATGAAATATATCTTCTGTAAGATATGCGAGCATGCCCTTCTTGGAGGTCAAAGGTCCAATTTCAAGCAGCATCTCAATTCAGGACGTCACCTAGCAAACGGAAAAATCTAACGAAGCATGCTCCAATCACAAATTGAAACTGGTGCTAACAATGCGGTTGTTCCCAAGCCATGAAGTGAAGTTTTGGGCCGAAAAATTTGTACAGCTTTTCTATCTGCAAACATGGATTAAGCTTGAACACCTCAGGATCCGCGGTTTATAGGAAACACCTTTAGGCGTACAAATTCCCAATGAGTCTACTTTGAGAAAAACTATTTGCCTGACTGTTACGGAGAGGTAGCAGAATTAATACGACTTTAGCTGGTTGGATGCCCCCTGTGGATTAGTATGGAGAAAACAACAGATGCCATGTGCCGCGCCGTGGCAAATGTCCTCCTTGCAAAACTTGATGAAAAAAACTACCAGAAGCCATACTTGTTCTCATGTGTCTTTCTTGACCAATGCAAATTGGGCACTGTAGTTCGGCTGATCAATGACACCTTGCGCTGGTTGTCCCCAAGTTTTGATTGCCATCATGCCACGATAATTCTCTTCGATTCAAAAAGTACCAAGCTTTATTGACGAAACCTTTGCTTCTTTTGGACCTTGCCTTTATCGGGAGCAATCTGTCATTCCTCCCAAAATACATTACGAGCTTGGAGGAACCTGGTTTGCCGCTAACAGAGGCACTAACCACCTTCAAAAAGGCCAGAAAAAAACTTCAAACCATTCCAGGGGATATCGGCAACACTTTGCAGGTACAAAGCTTTTCAAATGTACAATAATTTAGAACAAGTTTAAGAATAATTTGATTTTTTTTTCGGATGAAGATAAACTCGGTTTGTCAAAAAGCAGCAAACTTCATTATGGGGACATCCCAAGCAATACCAAAACACTTCAACCCATTGAGCATTACAGAGCTCAAATATACCCCTACCACAAGTTTTGATGTTGAGCGATCGTTTTCTTTGTATAAATGTCTCCTTGCAGGCCGCCGCCAGAGACTAACGCCGGAATTAATTTGGAAAGCATTTCCAAAATAATAATAGTTTATAGCTATTACAAGCGTACCAAAAAATCAATGTTATCAGCTATGCCAATACACCAGAAAAAAAAATCACATACTTTTTACTTTTCACATATTTCATCGCTTTTTTGCCTTTTCTTTGCTGTTTTTGCCATTTTCGGCCACATAAAAATGTATTTTTTGCCTCGGAAGATCACTTTCAAATCCGATCTCTATTAATGAGCGAAATGAATTTCCGCGCAGCACTAATCTCGAACCTATGCAACCTTATTCCGCCGCTAGAAGTACGATGAGGTCGGGTGGAAATTCAGTCGTGACAAGTGTATTGATTGTATTCTTGTTATATCAGTTTGTTAAGTTTATTTCTGTGTTTTAACAATTCATAACTGTAATATGATAATTTTTAACCATGATTTCGTTTATTTGTGATCGTGAAGTTTAAGACATTTTTAGTACCATTAGATGAAAATGCTTTTGGTGCGTAGAAAATAATCCGCGCAAAAAGGAAAACTAAACTGGCAGATGTATCCTTGTAAAATTTCAACCACAAGATTGGCTAGTCTACTTTGCCAAGTTCAAGAAAGAATAATTGGAAATTACAAATACTTAGGAGATTTTAGGTGCCTATATTAATTAATTTAAGGCTTTAGGGAAATGTTTATGAAACTAAAAGAATATTATTTATGCTATCATAAAAGCTCATCATTTGTTTTTTTGCAATTAACTAAAGTAGGTTTTTGACATTTTTCTATATATTTTATTGCAAAATGCAACTTTCAAAGTGTAATAACTAAGCATCTGCTGAATAGATATTGATAAAATTTGGTGTCAGTGCGTAATTAGAAGTTCTGATAATATTGCTTGGCTAGGTTTAGCACAAAGATACTTAAAAATATATTTTGAGTGCATTAATATACTAACATGAGCTACTTTTAAAGATGCTTATTGAACAAAAATTGTTCCTTGTGTTTATTTAGCAAAGAAATTGGCAACTTGAAGTCTTGGCATTTGAGCAAGCACTTAATCAGGAATTATGGCCACCGTGGTGAGCAATCATTCATCCCGTACATTACTTATCCATATCATATCGGGATGATGTACTCGATTGTGCACGGATCCCATCACTAGAGACTGGGGTGTTGCTTGAAGAGCAGGCACACTCAGAAATTGAGAGGTCGACTGATTTGACCAATGTAGAAATTGTAGAGATGTCTCCATTTATAGTAAAGAAGGATTAGACTTTTTTGAAGAAAACAGTCTCCCCTGGTCATCGAAAGCTTCCTTGTACTGGAGAAGGAAAAGGCTACCACCCTAAAAGCTGCCAAAAGCTTCTCAAGATCGGCATAGAGAAGTACAATAGAAAGAAGAGATGTTCGAAGGTAGATTGTCCTCTTTTTCACCCGTACATGTGCCGTCAGTATATGAGACTTAAGACGTGCTTTAATGTACGGTGTACCTTCGTCCATGTAGAAGGGACGCAAAGAAAGGCGAGAAATAGGATAGCTCAGTTTCGTAGTTTTAGAGCTGACCCTATTCCTAAGCCCACTCCATCCCACTTCGTTAACCCATTCAGCTTCCGCCCTCCCACTCCTCGTACCTCCCACTCTCTCACCCAATTTCCTCCTCTTCCCTCTAACACCCAATCTACACCCATTCCTATTAAAACCCTCCTTCCTAATGTTCCTTGTCCCTCCCCTATTCCCAAAATACGTTCCTATTCTCATGAAGCTGCCCAAACCGTTTCCCAAACCCAAAGCTCATGCTTTGCCTCCAGTAGAACGTAGCTTTGTTTGATCTTTTACGGTTGGACAGGATGGTCCAAGATCTTGTGAACGTGGTCCGTCAAAAGAGAGGCCCGTAAAGGGGCTATATTTGAACGTGCATTGTCTGATTTCTAAAAAGGACAACACAAAAGCTAAGATCTTAAAAGAACTGGCCGTTGAGAGAGATTTCATTCATCTCTATAACAGAAACCTGGTTTCGCCAGAGTTTTTAGATTAGAACTCTAAGAACTAACCATAGTTGGTTTCAACTTAGTTCGTTGTGATAGGGTACGCCCTGATAATCCCATTTTCTCACATGGGGGTGTGTGCCTATATGTTAGAAATGACTTGCACATTCGTCATGTACAAATGCCGAATGGAGAAGTAGAGGTCTTAGTTTGTCATATCCGAAACTTGATCTGTCCATTGTAACAATATATAGGCCCCCTTCTTGTTCAGCAAGCTCTTTTATGTCAGCTCTCCAATTCACTAGAGCTAGTCTCTCTTTTTTGTTTTTCACAAACAAAGAATTGTCTCACAACTAAAACCAGGTCCATAGGCGAATGCCCTTGCAGGCCACGGAATGTTCAATTTTTATATCCTGCATTTTGAAAGGGCATAACATCTATACACAGTTGTTCGATTGCGTTGAAATTTGAAATACCTAATTGCTTTCACTTGGGGCAAGCTCGAATTTAAGAAAATTCAAATACATTCACTGGCTTTCAAGTGGTCAATTCTAGACCATAGCATCCCCGTCCACATTTCAGTGCTTCATAGACAAACGAATGTTTTCAAAGTTTGAGTTTGCAAACATCCGGATGTTCTCCGAATAAGGTGAGATAACTAACGACCGTGTTTGTGAAATGGAGCTGGATTATTCCTGCGTTTCAAGATATCTCCCTTGGGATGATAGTTCAAGAAAGGACGTTATCATCAAATTCCGGGAAAATAAACGGAGCATTAAAACAATGCTAAGAGCTGTATGTGCCTAGGAAACAATTATGCTGCATGTAATTCTAGTGAATTTATAGACTTTGTGTTAACAGAGTCATTTTTGTTTTCAAAATTGTATCCCCTTGTGCAATAGTCTAGCTTTTCTTGCAAAAACGTTTTAAATTCATTGTTGCTCGACCAATCCTTTACTCAATACTAAAAAACCTAAGCACAACTCCAGGCAGTCCCACCTTTTCATTAGGTGTGTTTGGCAAAGAAAATGAATTGAATACACGTATGAAATGTTAGATTGCTAATCTATTCTTGGGAATTGAAGGTACGCTTTACCTTACTCTCCTATTATTGTACACATGGCCTAATAAGCATCTTTATTGCCTCCTTGAATAGCCAGCCGACCTGTTACCTGACCTAAGGCATCACATAACCAAAGAGAACGCAACACAACCATCACGTCTACTCTTTGGGCCTGTGGATAGAGCTACCGATCTTCTTGAACTCGAAGAAAAAACAACAGTCGGACAGTGATTTCAACACATGACGAGTGTATTCTCGTCCTCTGAGTATATGAGCATCCATCTAGTACTTTTTGATAAAATTCATCTTTCCTGCAGGTGCTCAGTTCATGTCCCAAGAAGCTTTACTAAACTTGGAGGAGTCCTCATCAGGTCAAATGGATCAACCGCAAGAAGCAGAGGAGGAGGCAAAGGTCCCTCTATTTCCCAGAAGCACTGCAGTGATCCGAGTGCTTTTGCGGGAAAGTGAATGATCAGAACTTTGAAATCATCCTGGCTCTTGGCGTGGACAGCAAATCTACCGACCTGAACCAAACTCCACTCCTGGGTTTGGCCATTTTGTCCAAGTTGTTCCACGTGGTGAAATTCTTAATGAATAATGGCGTGGATGGGCGTGCCACCGACAGCCAAGGGAACACCATCCTTCACATGTTGGCCAAATGTGGGTATCACAGAATCATCATGATGGTCAAAAATATTTGGCGGTTATTGGGTAAAGAAGTGGCGAATCCGGACTTGCATTGGATGACATTAAATGTTGAGAGACATTCACCAATTGGAAACACCATCTATGAGAGCAACGAACCTGCCACTCGAACCCTTCTAAAATAATTGGGCCCAACCGAATTTAAAAGTCAGCGTGTGGTTTACATGGCGGTAAAGAGAAATTCTATTGGAGGCTTAAAAGCTCTGATTACTTGGCAAAAGAAGAACAAGTCATCGTAATCGATTTTGATATCAAGGCCTGAAAGGTCTACACGAACGCCCTTGGAGGTGGCTCTCGAACAGAGGCATTCAGAAGCCTTGGAGTTATTGCTCGCAACAGAGGTTGTGGATCAGAATTCAAATCTAGTTCCATCCCTTGCCAGTTACGGCAAGCCGGAAATGATTGAGCTTATGTGGCCACGCCCTAATGGTAGCACCAAGAAACGAATTAACTAAAGTGTGTTTCGAGACCAATTCATCACCTAAGTTTTTCATGCAGAAACCTGAGTACCTCCAAAAAATGGTAAGAGCTGCTGAGCTCAAGGGAGTTCTTAAGTTTCGTACCGACAACAGACGGGCACAATATTTAAGAGTCCACCTTATGTTAGCATTTGCCAATGATATGGCCGTAGAAGCTCAACTTATCCTTGACTATGTACAACAATATTCGCCAAAGGATGCAGAGGCCATGGAAAATCATTACCGGACAATTCTCCTACCATCGAATCAAAAGGGAAGCTGCCTTTTATCTGATTCTAATCCAAATACATCACCCCTTGTGATGAGCATGTCAAATGAAAGTTTCCGAAGTTCGTAGCCATGGTAAGAGGATATAAGCAAGCTTCATACCCAAGATATGTTTCATTTTTTAGAAGAGAGTACCTTATCAATATAGAGGGGAAGTGCCTGATGAAGATCCTAGGGACAGTGGACGAGTCTGAAGGACGAGCTCACCATACCTCAAAAACACTAGATCCCCAGAGCCTACAAATTTGTTTAGGACCTGGGAAGCCCCAAAACACTACCTTGGAACATTATTTTAAGCAATTGATGCGAAGGGGAACCCTAAGCCAACGGATCCTAAGCCTTGAATCAAAGGACGACCGGAATACGGTTTTGAAGTGGCATCGGGAGTGGGCGATGCAGGTGTTTGACCTTCAAATCCTTCATCAAGTTACCGATGCCCTTGGCACTCTGCCGTTAGATCAAAGGCAAAACATCATTTGCGAAGCCTCTGGAGATTGCACTCCCGATGTTGAAACGTCTCATGGATGCCTTCAACACGCCGTCAGCTCTTAAAAGAGGTAACTGCAGTAATATCGTCGATTCATTGGGAAGCTCTTTTGGTGGAATCTATTTATATTTTTTGTACCCTTGCAGATTGTTTGTCAATGAACTTGTTCACCAAGAGCATCTCTGCCACAAGAATGATGAAATCAAGGGTACCAAGTGCGTAAAGAAACAACTTACACACGAGAATAACATCATGTATACCAGTGACATGTTCAGCTCGTTCTACCCAAAATCAGCTTGGGGAAAATTGCTTTCGTTTTTGTTTCTCACGCTAGTTCCTTCCCTTATCGGAGCCGCCTTGATATGCTTGGATATTTGGCAAGACATGATATTAACTGAAGAGTACGACAGTCTGAGAAACAATTCCAACAACAGTGTAGAAACGTCCCACAAATATGACGTTGCCTTCCGAATTCGCTTTGCCAGCCAATTTCTGCATTTAATCACCTCAATTCCCATCTGCATATGGATTTGCTGCTCCTCTTGGAGGCAAACCTTCAACCTTTGTCGATCTGGTGGTGCCACGAGTACTCTTGACAATCTAGTTACATTTCTTGTGATCCTGCCACCCATTGTGTCTGCCCCTGCCATTTACTGTACACGGGGGCTTTCGTCCACGTCCACAGCATTGGGTTTCATGATGATGTCCAACGCGTTCTCGGCCACTCTGATCATCTGTCTTTCCATTTCTCGTATGGTCACAACAACCAAAATTGTCTTCGGACACGACCAGAAGAGATCTCAAAACAATTGACACCTCCACCGAATCGAACGACTGCTGGCCATGACAACCATTGGCGAATCGGGACTTGAGGCCATTGTTCAACTCGTTCTCTTGGCTATTGTCGGAGGAAAGTTTTACCGACCGTTTGAAGCAGAGTGGGTTCGTTTGGGGATCGTTACAAACCATGGCGGCACTCTTCACCACCGAGGAAAATGCGAGCCTGTTTCAAGTGTGGCTCTTGTCCAAGCTCATCCTTTCGTGTTTGTCCATCATCCTAAGTGTGAGTAAAAATTACCGACACCTGAGAAACAATAGCGTGAAATTGCCACATCTGGCCTTCATCTATGTGTCCCTCACGTGCCAGATTTTGACACCAAGACGACTAAGGTGTTGCACAGCATACCTTTGGATTACAGACCTTGTATTTCATAACAAGTCTCCTTATTAGCATCTTGTGGACTTGGATCTCTTCCATTTGCGCTGGCAGTCCGGTACAAAGTGGAACCATGATAGAGATCCCTGTGTTACTTTTTGGAAGCCTTGTATGTCACATCATCTACTTTGCAGTTTATGGACATCCTTGGAAGGTCATTGTGCGAATGAATGCATGGAACAGATTCCAAAAGGTGTGATCGGAATTTTGCACATGCCTTTCCAATAGGCTTCAAAATCTAAGATCTCTCTTTTAATTGAATTTTCCTGGAGAAAAACCCTGCACGTTTTTTATGTTTGAAAATAAATGATAATCATTTAAAAAATCTGATGCTTTTTTTGAAGAAAGGAATATATTTTGCCCCGTTCAGAAAACTGGGGCAAGATTTGAGAAAGGATCATATCGGATTGATCATTTCGCCTGAAGATGGCACCTCAAGAGGTTTCATTTACAAATTGATATTGTCCCAAAGGTCCAGAAGGGGGGGGGGGCATATAATTTCCATAAAACACACTTTATGTCATGATTACATTAAGCCTCCATGAAGTCACGCATTAAGGCGGCATTCATTGGCAATCATGTGGTAAAATCTTAATTTTCTTGGAAAAGCCTACAAAAGTTCAATCTTTTTAATACGTTGTTAGATAAATTATCTTAATATATTTTGCTTGTCTGTGACTAAACGACGTCCATTACTTACTTGGATTGGGAGTTAATGATGTTTTTCATCATACACTAGAATAGTCTTTGCTCCTTTCCAAATTAGGCAGGCATCCAAGGATTTGCATTATTTGATTGAGGATATTTTTTGTAATTTCGGTTGATTATTGGACATGCTTTCTAAAAGGCGTGTGAAATTTATTGCATGACGTCTTTGAAAAAGCCTCAACTGGGTCAAATTCTGGTAAGCTCTAATATTCATTTTGAGGTTTTAGGCGTTGATTGGTAATGTTAAGAGTTCTTGTCAGAATATGTTGCTTTAATGGGATATCTTTAGTATTTGCACTTTTCTTTGCTGGCGAAGTAAAGAGGCCAAGGTGATCATTGACATCATCAAGTAAATTTTTGGTCAGGTGACGCCTTGAATGGCGGACGTGCTTTTTATACTTCTCCGACTAGTTTTTATTGGTTTTAAGTTGATGACATAAGACTGACTGTGATACCAGTGAGTGGGGCCATGCCCTCGAACAATGGCGCCCATGAACCTGTGATATGCCTGGTTCAGTGCACCTCCCCTTCCCATCCTTCCTCTTCCCATATCCCCCGGCCCACGTCTTTTTCAAAGCGTGAGCTTTTAGCCCTCCAACCCTCTTCCTCTTTACAAACATCCCTTTCATCCTTCCCCCCCTCAATGTCCATAGTGATCTCTCTTTTCTAGGTCGGATTGAACAACTGGTTATCGCGAGGAATCAGCACCGGCGGCAACAGCGGATCAAGCGGAGAGGAGGGAATCAAACGGTTTCGGCCTGCCTCCTGAACTGTCATGGAAGGACGAACATGCTGCGAGTGGTTGGAGCTGGACGGTGTCTCGACCAGATCCGAGGAGACGCTTTCACCTTCTTATCCGAAAAGTGGGTGGGTCACCAAGGAGATACACGAGAGTTGCTTTCCTGGCAAACAGAGCTTTGTGATACATGCCAGGAAACCTGCTGGGCGTAGTCGGCTCAGTGGTGGTTAGAAGCTCTTCTATCGTCCTCTCATCATCACATACCTGTGGACGCCCAAGGCTTCACCATCATTGGCGTTTATTATCAGCCAACCACGGACTACAATGATCTCGTCTCGGACCTCATGTCCATTCTTCAGAAGGTGAAGACTCTGGGGACGATCATCATTGGTGGTGACTTCAACATCCGCCCTGCCTTGGGTGAATTCTCCGAGCTCGCCCAGATCCTGAGCCAATGGAGAATCACTCTGCGCTCCGACACGGAAGTCCCAAGAAACACCTACTCCTGGGCGCCTCTGTACTTGACTACATTTTCATATCAGAAAATACTTGATCTACGGCCAGTTTCGTCCATCCACTGGCCATTTCTGATCACCTCCTGATTTCAGTCACCTTCAAGATGCCCAGAAATTTCCATCATCTGGGCGTGACACCAAAATGGGACGTACGTGTGTGTTAGACGTATTATCCTGGTGCTGAGCATGTTGCTCATGCTCATGTGAATCCTTTCTAGTCATGTATATAAATGTGTACTAGTCAAAATACAGTCAGTCACGAAGCGTACACAACTACGTGGTCAATGTACAAAAGGGCGCGGCTTAACTAGAGGCCCTGTAGCTATCCATCAACACCAGGGTTGTGAGCAATCTAGCTGCAATGGCCCAAGGCATTTCGCAAGCATTTAAAGAGTCCTTCTCAGTGCAGAGGAGGAGATGAGGACTCAAGACCCCAGGAACATTCCAAACAACCATTGGTTTATTGACCTGGAGAACCCCTTCTTGAAGATGGTGTCCCCTCTACTAGCTGCCTGCTTTTCCAGATTGGCCAAGCATAGAGATCTCCTTCCAGAGTTCCAATTTGGTTTCCGGAGAAGCCACTCAACCACTACGGCATCTCCTCTCCTCTATGAAATTGTGCACTGGAACATGAGCAACAAGAGGAGAGTGTATGGATGCTTTGTGGATTTCTCCAAAGCATTCGGCAGGTTGGACCATGAACAACTGGAATATGAACGGGGACGCTTGGTTTGGGAATTAGGTTTTCGCGATTAAGTTAACGCATTATGTTCTTCTTCAAATGAGAATGATCCCAGGCAACAACAATTACTCATTTCAATTTTCAGCTTGATCGAGCGATTGGATCAAAGGTTATGCTGTCTTAAAAGGCACTAAAAAGCTCTTCAATGAATGAACGAACTAGCCCTCTTGTGGTAATTGATTACCAGAAGAGGGCTAAGTCATTCATTCTGTGCTCTGTTATGTACTGCACTTTGAGAGGGCATCACTGTTGACCCAGTCGTTTGATTGAGCTGACATTTGAAATACGCAATCGCAGGGATGTGGGGCCAGCCTTATTTGAAGAAGAATTTCATTCATTGACTCGAATTGGAGTTGCTAATTTTCAACCTTACCATCCCCGTCCATATTCCAGTGGTTCATGGATAGACCAAACGCGGTTATTCCTCAAACTCCAACTCTGGGGAGTTCCGCGTTCAATCTGTGTCCTGCTGTCCAACATCTATGCAGGACTCAGATGCTCCGTTCATTCTGGTGAGGACCTATCCCCCTGCTACATTGCTTCCATTGGTCTTCCTCAGGGGGATCCACTATGGCCAATTCTTTTCAATCTCTTCGCATCTGACCTGACCCAAGCCCTCACACATCAAGGCCCCACCATTAACCATTTTATGGTACAACATATCCAATATGCAGACGACTTGGTTCTCTTGGCTAAATCAGCCATGGAATTGCAAAATGCCATCAATGCTCTCCATGGGTATTACCAAGAGAACGGCCTTCAAGTCAATACCATCCAGGCAAGAGTCATGGTTTTCCACCTCTTTCTTTATCCACAATAGTCTGATTGAAATCGTCAATAATTTTAATTATGTCGGTTAGACATTCTCTACTCAACTCTCCTTCACCAACCATCTCAAATCATCAATATTCAAAGCCAGGGCCTGAATCGGATACATGTGCAATAGACTACGCATCAAGAATCTTGCCCTTCCATTAGTTCTTCAACTCTTCCACACCAACATCAGCCCATTTTCCTCTACGGCCTACACCTTTGGCTTGCCTACTCCACCCAATCCACCCTCAAATCCGCCGATGCCACCTTCACCAAGTTCTTCAAATGATACCTGTGTTTGCCCCAATAGGCCAACAATGCATGGACGCATTTTCTATGCGAAACTGAGCCCCTCACCATCGGGCTGGCAAGGCTAGTATCCAACAGTGTTGGGCACCTGACCTCTCCGGAGTTGGTGTCCGTACACAAGTTGTCCTTCCCTGTCAAGGACATGTTAACAACCTATTGTCCTTGGCCTGACATCCCTTGGGAGTATTAGCGATCATGCACCTTTGTCCGGCTCCCGCCCAAATGCCACCAACGACGGGAGCTGACAAAAGATCTGTTCAATTAGATTTGGCTGATTGGGTTAACCCTTGAATAAAAGGTTGATCCGGAATTTTAGTCAAAAACTTGTCCACGTCTGACTTAAATCCTGTTACTGGAACAACGCCTATATACGCCTACGAATATTTGGAGGCAGCAAATTAAACAATTAATGAGCCCGAGAAAGAAGAGAGTTGGACTTCATTATTCTAACTAAACTGAATTCTCGAGGGCTTGAAGGTGCTCTCAAAACGCACGTTAAGCCTCTACGGTTACTAGAATTGACCCTAAAGCCGGGATTGTAGCAAAGCTCATGAATGCTTTTGAAAACGTACAATATCAGGTACGTTTCGCACCTTCTCCGAATTCTGTACAATCCAAACCTTTCTAACCTCTCCCAATACGAGAGCTTTCTAATTCCCATGATGTTCCTAGTGAAACATTTTTGGACCTGCTCGAGCTTTTGCAAACCTGCTGAACTAACTGGAGCCCAAATGGGCGAGGCATATTCAACCAATGCTGGCTAGGAGGAAGGACTTCATGAATATCAATAAATTCAACAAGTTTGAACTTCATGATCTTCTCAAACATCTTCGCAATTTTCGAAGCGAGAGAAATCGGCCTATAGTTACTGGGGAGCGGCTTATGAAAATTAGAGCTACATGAGTTAACTTCAGAGAAGATGGAAACTTGCCCTGATCCAAAATGCAACGCATCAAGTACGAGAAAGCAGGAGCAAGAACCAGTGAGCATCTCATCAGAAACTGAGGTGTCGCAACATCTGGACCAGGAGAACTTGAAAGCCTCAAGTCCCTGATGGCCTCTATGGCGTCTTGATCTGTAACTAAGAGATCATCAAATTTTTCAAAGTGACTAACCTTGCCAATCTCAACAGACTCATCTTCAGAGCAATGAGCTGTTGCTTTTAAACTCGGTGGAGTTGAAAGGATATTAGAGAGCTGATCTCCAAGCATGTTGGCCATAGTCTCTGCATTGTCTATGGCTTTCCCATCGACCTCAGTAGGCCCTACAGGGTGTTTGATCTTTCTCTTAGAGTTCGCTTAAGAGAAAAATGCCTTCGGTTTCGACCTCACCTCCTGAACTACTCGACTCTCCTTTTTCAACTGATCTGTCTCAGTGGAGGCCTTAATTCTACCCTAGATCAACTCCAATTTTCTTTGAAGGCTCTTCACAACTACTGGATTCAAATTGCTGTGAAGTCTTTTTGCTAGTCTTCAAATATGCATTTGACTCGCCCTGAGTGGATGTCTTTCTCCAGTTTTAGTAAGCAAGACTGAACTAAAAGTAGCCTCATTTCATTCACGTCTCTGCACAGTGGTTAAAATGCCTGGATGTGTTTTAACAGAAATATCCAAAACTTTTCTGGCCCACAAAATGAGAAGGATCAGCTTTGGTTTTAATGCCTCACGTATTTTAACTCTGATTAAGCGTACCTTTTGAAAACACCTAAAACTGAGAAAGCAATGATATAATGTGCCAAAAAGCTATTTGATCGACAAAACAGCTCAAAATGCCATAACATTTTTCTTAAACTCCGTAGTAAGTGAATTTGTGATATACATTTTGCAAAAATAAAAAGTAAACTTATCTATTTATTATAATGAACAATTAGTGAAATACAAGAAACAAATAACTTTTTAGAATGTGTGTTGTCTTGCAAATTTGTTGAAACTAATTATAAGCTGAATTGCTGATGCCTAATTGATCTCTTAAATTCGTCATTGATTGTTTATTTATGTAGGGTGTTTAAATATCCAAACTAAGTTTTCAAAAAATGAACACGTTTAAATGGTTCTAAACATTGCTACGCGACAATTTGAGCTCTTTTGAGGGAAGGAAAAGAAATCTTATGCTCTTGTGATATTGAAAATCAATATCAATTGTCCATTGTTTGGTTACTATACTTGAGTTCGGAAAATACTATGCCAGTTCTGATCTGCAACCGGTGGGAAAGAACCGTAAAATTCATTGTGAAGTACGAGTATGTGTATTGCATTTTTACAGTTTCAAAAGTGAGGTAACTTCATTGTAAAATTAAGTAAATTTCCCCCTAGCTGTCCTGTGCTAGCTTGAAGCCTAATTTTGTTCGAACGTGTAGTTGAGCTCTCACATTCTTCGTCTTTCTTTTTAAATCGAATCGCCAGTTTCAGCTAGTGTTGATTTTGCATAAAATCAGCTAAAGCGCAGAATACGTTGAACATAAATTGGCTTGGGGACGGGCACCCTCTGTGTTTGCGTGCTTTTCATGACTGGCCATGAAAATTAGCGCATCCGCAAAAACTGCTGTGCTTTGGCGTGGAATCCTAATCAATTGTTTGATGTCTTCTTTCTCAGATTGGCGATAAATCGAATTTTTGCTCAACGTTTCCATGATATTTTGATGCTTCGTTTGGCATTGCTCTTCTGTGGAGGCAAATTCAGAATACCACGATTCTTCGGCAAAGTGGGGAAAGTATTTCTTCAGGCTTGCCCGAAAACGCGAAAAAGTGTCATTCTCCCAAAGCAACAAAAGCAATGGAACATTCAATTTCGATGGATGGTTGCGATAGCGAAACAATTTTTTCAATTCTTTTCGTAATTGGGCGACTTCTTGTGGTTCTGAGGCAAACTGTGTCTGAAATGAGAGTGCTCGATACTTATCAAGTTCAGGATATGTAAATTTTGTGGTCTTGTAAAACATGATCAAGTTCCTTCCTTCTTACCGTTTCTTTAAACTCGTAATACGGAAATTGCCAAGTAATGAGAAAGTTAATCACAGGCGTGTTTAATCTTGGAAGAAGCCAATCCACCAAATGGTCAATCTCGTTCCAATACTGAAATTGTGGATTGCTCGTATAGGATTGCAGAACAGCTTTGGAAATGGCCTTGGAAACGACATTGCTATTGGCAGAGTCATGTCTGAAATAAGAGAATGAATGAAAGACACAACCCTTGGCTTTGCTGTTTACCGTATTTGCATGTCTCAGATCAGTAAGTTACCTAATAAAAAGACAGTCTTTGAGGATTTCCCTTCGAATTTAATCATAGGATTCGTTGTTCAATTTGGTCGTGTCAAGAGTGAATTCTTTCTTTATGAATTCTTTGCGGATTCGGGACCAGATCGAAAGCAGTCGTCGGAAATCGAACTTGGTATTTAGTTGAAGGTTGAGGCGATGAGAATAGAGGATTTCGGCTTTCAAGATGTGTTTCCAGACTTTCCATTCCCGCATTTCATGGTGAAAGGTAAGCTCCACGATCTCCGCAGTATCCCAATTCGTAAGAGAATTCAAAGGATGATGATCGTTGCCAGGAAATTGGCCATCTAAGTCCAGAGCATAACACGAGCACCATTCATCGGACATTTCCAACCACAGAAGAAGTGGATAATTTGTGTCTTTGTTGGGAGATTCTTGGACCACTAGGCTGTATTGTTTGATCGATGAGGCTCGTTCCAATTTCTCGCGCCATTTGTTCAAATCGTAGTTTTGGAACTCCCAATAACTTGCATATGAAGCAACTGATTTAGAGTCGTGGCTGTACCGAAACTTCGAGTAATTTAGAGTCGAAAAGTTGGCAAAGCTCGACAAGCCGGAATCACGGTTCACACCTATTTTCGTTTCTTTGATCACCTAAACCCAAGAAAATGAAAAGGCATTAATTATAAGTGCAAAGTATGTTCTTTTTTCTATATTCAAAAGATTGTATTCAATCAGGAACAAACGGAAGCCTCTTGGATTCTTGCCATGTTAGAAATTAGAATATGGTGTCAAGAACAATTTAATCCCTGAAAAATAAAGAGAGCTTTTTAAAGGTGTATGCAGCAAAAGGAAGCACAACACCTAATGAAAATTAAAGAAAAGGGTACTAACTTCACCTTAAAATATGTCTTATTCCAGCAACTGATAAATATGACAGGGCTTATCTAGACTTTTTTTCGAAAAGAACAAAGTCGAAAAGTTGAAACAAAAAGGGCCATTTTTCGACCTTTCAAAAAATTCCCGAAAATGGATTGAAATACTTAGGTGAAGGTGTATTGGGTTACTGGGGTCGCCGGGTTGAGTCTCGCCCGGCCAGCAAAGCCAAGCCATCAACAACAACGTCCTTATACTATTTATCGATAGGCAGTGTCATGTTCAAGTCAGTTTAGTTCTCCATCTGTGGGCGTGGTTAGTGTCTAATAGTCTGCATGAGAAAGGTTGGCGAGGAGAATCGAACTGGGAAGCTCTCACATCCAAGAAATCTTTCTGAGCAACTGCACCACATCTTCTCCCATATAGGGGTGACTTCCAAAGGCAGGATTTGAACCCACGCCCTCTGAGGTACTATGACGCCCTCATTTGGGTACATTAGACCCGGGGCATTCCACGTAAAGTGGGTACACCCTCACGGCACTTTGTCTCAGAATCTCATGAAATTTCCCACGGCCAATGCCTAGGTTAAAATAGATTCGCTTCAAAGTTTTTTGCCCCATGGGATCAATATGGCCTATTCTAGAGCCATGTCCATTTTGGGCCAAACCACTTGGCCATCGGTGTTTGAACAGCCATAACTCCTGCTGTAGTTATCCAATTGAAATGAATTTGATATCAAAATACTCCTGGGACAATGACTTTTTGACAAAATTAGATTAAACAAATGTACCAATTGAAATTTGGCGTGTAATGGCCTTATTTGTCCTTTGACTTTTGACCTTTTCAAAAACATAGTCCGTGTTTTCTCAATTTTTGGCGTGTGGATAGTTCTATGTATGTTCTTTTTATGTTGCAAAAACAAAAATGGGATCTCCATGGGTTTAGATTTGGCCAAGAATTTTAGAAGCGTAGGTCATCTAATTTCACAACTTAGAGGCGCTATCACGCAACCTTTTGGAGTGATGAAGTCCTGAGTACGGACCCTTATTTGCAACGTCACACGGCCCAAAGCAAACGGGAAGTGGTACGGTAGAATGCTACCTAAACCTTGCCTTGAACGCAATTTCTTTTCCGGACATTATGTGACCTGACGCACTTATTGAAAATAAGATTTTGATAGAATTAGTAAAAAACAACACAAACGCATTATAATTCAATAACAACGAATTGGCCCAATCAGCCCTTTATTTGGTAGAGGCTGAATGACAAAACGCCCTCTCGAGTGCAGAAGGTAGAACATATTTCGTGCAGCGTAAGGGGGTTATAGAGCCACTTTGGGGACGTTTAGGCAAGCTCTGGCAGGTTTGCTTGTTTGATGGTACCAATCTCAGTGATGCAAGTTTGGGGCTTCAAACACGTTCTTAAGAAGCTGACCCTTCTTTCCCATTGCTATTCGAGGAAAGGTCAGTTTCGTTAAAACCAGTTTGAAAACGCCAAACCTGCATCACTGGCATTGGCAGGTAAGTTTGTTTGCTGGTACCAGCGCTTGCCTAAATGTCCGAATAATAGAAGAGTACGCGGATGAAATTTTTGGTGCCAAAACGTCGCTTCCATTGTACTGTGATTCTTCAGTTCACCCCCAAGGCGGTTTTTCCTGTGTTATGTATTTACTTCATTATTGTTGAATTCAGAAAGAAAATAAATCTGGTGTAAGATTTTTTTAAATTCCATTGTCTCTACGACCGTGAAAAATGATAATTCAGCTGGTTCGGAAGGTTCAGATTCACAATTGATGCAACCTTAGGCCTGGATTGGCAAAAGTGATGCATACATTTCGATAAACTACCATTTGCCAAGCTTCAACTTAAGGTAGAGGTAAATGTAATTTCATTCGTATTCATTTCCTTCGTTTAAAAATGTCAAGTTTAATGGAATTGAGAGTGGAGTAAAAATTGAAAGTGTTGTTGAAACATCAAATAACAAGAATATTGGCATTAAAAAACATGCACCGATACGAATTTGGCATAGCTGAAAGGGCGGACACAAAATTCTTTAGTAAATTCCAACACGCATTCAGGCCTCCATCCCTGCATTATGCGTCAGACCAGGGAGGTAACATAAGGTTAAATCAGGTTGAGTTTGATTACACATTTGAATCAATACTCGAAAAATTTGTTTGATGAATAAATGTAGACACGTAATCCAAAAAAGGATAACACAAATGTAATGAAAATAGGCTCCAACTGTATATAAAATCTTTCACTATCATCATGCATTATAGATAGTTCACAAAACTTTGTCTTTTGTATCGCCGTTTCCGGCTCATGTGCGTTGTTGTTCATTGTTGACATTGTTGTTCAGAACAAATTCGAATACTTACTCTAACCCAATTGAGAGCCGATTTTAGCAACAGTTTCAAGACTTCATCACTCCAAAAGGCTGCGTGATAGCGCCTCTAAGTTGTGAAATTAGATGACCTCCGCTTATAAAAGTCTTGGCCAAATCTAAACCCATGGAGATCCCATTCTTGTTTTTGCAACATATAAAGAACATACATAGAACTATCCACACGCCAAAAATTGAGAAAATCCGGACTATGCTTTTGAAAAGGTCAAAGGTCAAAGGACAAATAAGGCCATTACACGCCAAATTTCAATTGGTACATTTGTTTAATCCAATTTCTTCAAAAATCCATTAGCCCAAGAGTATCTTGATGTCAAATTCATTTCAATTGGATAACTACAGTCGGAGTTATGGCTGTTCAAACACCGATGGCCAAGTGGTTTGGCCCAAAATGGACATGGCCCAAAATGGACATGGCCCAAAATGGACATGGCCCAAAATGGACATGGCCCAAAATGAACATGGCCCAAAATGGACATGACCCAAAATGGACATGACCCAAAATGGACATGGCCCAAAATGGACATGGCCCAAAATGGACATGGCCAAAAATGGACATGGCCAAAATGGACATGGCCCAAAATGGACATGGCCCTAGAATATGTCCTGGTTGGCCTAGGCACCTGAAACTTGTGTGACGTTTTTCAATGTCAACAAATTAGTGTGCCAAAAAATTAGCAAAATCGGAGATGACTTGCCGTGATATCGTCAAAAAAGTGTACCCACTTGACGTGGAATGCCCCGCCCCTCAACTATCATGGGCTTTCATTAAACTCGAAAGTGTCTTCGTTCTTTCTGAGCATACAAAGCTTGGGCTCTGAAATATTCATTTAGGAAAAAGGGACTTGGCTTGAAAGAAAAACCGTACATATACAGGTATATCAATGCTAAAATTTCAGACTTTCTTCGTCCAAATCCTTTTTCTAATTTTAAATCTTAACCTTTATTATGTCATTTAGTCATTATGTACCCTCAGGAGTCCATGAGCCTGTAAAAAGGGCGGGAAATTCGAAATGTGTTTTTCGATTTTTCGAAAAAGAAGTCTACTACTCGCACTGAAAGAGTGCTAGCAGGTCAAACCACAAGTGAATGCGAACGACGTTAGATTACTACAGAACGAATTCTTTTAAATGTTCTTAGAGCCAAACAAGATTAATTAAACGGACTTCTTCTACAGATGTGGATCGCGAGCGGAAAAGAAAATTTCATATTTCCTGAACGTCTTTGATAAAGCAAAGCTACAGCAAGGACAACTACTTTTGGTAACCTTCTAGAATTTACCCTCAACGGCAAACAAGTATTTTTCCCACCTTTAGTCATTGACTTCATTCAAAATAAGAGCTCAAGACCAAGATCTTGTCCAAAAGGTGGACTTGGCTGCTTCCTTTGGGACCGAAATCATACTCAGGGTATTACTAAAGTTTTGTGTTAAAATATCACGCTATTAAATTCGAATCCTAGCCCTGTTCTTGGTCAGCTGAAGAAGCTTTCTGACAATATGAAGAACTTTTGAGATGATCCACCCCGCCCCGCCAATAAATGAGAAAAAATAACTCACCTTTCACTGATAAGGTCCAAGCTTCTTATGTTACTATACCATATTTCGAACTACGGCCGGCCCTAAGTTACTCTAAGTGTTTGATCCTGATGTGGCCTATATGAACAACGTGTTTCCATGATGAAATCGCTAACTTAAATGGTCTTTATTCCGGGGAAAAACCCAGCAGAAGATTCCTATTCATTAAGATACAACAGTACAGGGGCAATGTTTCAATCGATGTTGCACGACTTGCACGATGACCATGCCTGTATATCACATACCAGAGTACATGCATTACTTCAAGTTCAAACCTGAAAAAAAATTGACTTCTTATGGACCTTTGGGGTGGGTAAAATTTGAGCCATATTTCCAATTATCCAATTTTTTCGCCATTTTGACGCTTTTTTGACTTTTAATCAACTCTAATTTCATTAGCTGTTTCGATATTTTTGAATATTTTTAACCATTAGGTCATTTGGGCACTTCATAACTTCTTTTTCTTTCTTGGGAACTGTTTTTATTGTCTTTCATCTAGCATGATCAGTTGAAGAATGAAACCCCGAACCAGATCATTTAATTGTTAACCAATTATATCAAATTAAACTCTCTTTTTGTTTTTGGGAAAGTCCGGAAAAATGGAGTTGCAGTTAAGTAAAACATTCGTGCCATCTTGGGTATTATCCAACTAAAAACCAAAATCAACTAGTGAACACAAGCGCCCTAAGCAATAACAGTAGACTCTCAAAAAGAATCAATGGCACACTGTACTGTAAAAGCAATTAATAATTAAAGTGTCCTAATGCCAAGCAGTTTAAAAAAGGTTCTAATATCTTGTCAATGCCATGAAGAAACTCAATGAACAACCAAGTAAATGTAGTTGTTTTTGAAGGAATTTGTAACAGAAAAAGGCAAGAGACAAGACTTGATAGTCCTTTTGGCCATGGTAGCAACGTTTTGCAAATTAATAAACTTTTTCGTTTTTCCACAATCTTTTTTCATACTTGCTCAACTTTTTCGTATCTTTTTTAACTCTTTTTTAGAAGTTGTCCAAATTTTTCGCATTTTTCTCAACGGTTTTTCGCTTTCCTCCATCTAAAGGAAAATAATTCAGCTGGAGGGTAACTTTTTTTTGAGGTCTACAAATGAAGGAGTAGGGGAAGCTATTTCAAGGCGATTACGAGCAGGGTCGCCACAGCAATATAATTACGACTGTGCCATTCAAAATTGCCGTCAAAAGTTCGAATGATCAATCAGAGCGGATGAAACAAATATAACGAAAATTCAGGCAAATATCCAATCAAAGTATTGAAAATAAGTCAGCAGCAATTTAAAAATAAACGTGAATGCCAAATATTTGGAGGAAAGACCTTTTCATCCAGTGAGCCCAATGACAACTCCACTCTAAGAAAAGTACAACAGGAAATGATGATTGAACGACATTGAACTTGAAAGTCCATGGGTTGTGAAGGATATTGGAGTGTAGGCAAAGACCACAATTTTTGCCAATAAGGTACGATCGCAGCCTCAGTTTTTTTTTGTTTTTTTTTGTACCCCTTCTCGCCCAAGCGCCATCTTTCGGACACGTAGTGATGTATAAAACGTGAAAATGACACAACTTCTTCCACCAAAAGCTGAACTTCTGTTTCAAAAAAAGCTTAAGATTTGTTCTTTTTAACCGTCTCTAGCACTATCCTTCAATTTCCTCGTATAGCAGCTGTGAAAATTACAACACAATTGCAATTAACTTATGTCACAGCCAAACCCTTGGCACATCACAACGTAAGTCAAAAGGGGGCGCTGGGAAGCAAAAGGGGTGAACAGGGTAAACAGCAACCTCCGTGAGCTTATCCAAGGACACTAAAGCAAGGAAACGCCACTTTTTTGTGATCACCAAACCTTTCCCGCCAAGTAAGGCCTAAACTTTTGCTGCTGAAATTTTTCAATGTCAATTATTGGCTTAAGTATTGGACAAAATATGTGACAAACATAATTCTCGTAACCATTGATTGTATGTGCATCAAACCAACCATGTAAATATACTTAAAATGACTTTTAACATGTCTTAAAGTACAATAACTGAAAAGTGCTAGTTGGGTTTTCATGATAGAGCAAGAATTTGCTCTAAACACAATCAGTCAATACTTTTTTGCTAATAATATCATTTGAAGAAAATGATGTCAGAAACATCTTGACCAATTTTCAAGCAATTTGGTGGACTTATTATGAAAATATGGTTCTCACTCTAGGGATAGCCCTCAATCCAAATGTAGACATATCGTAGCTCTGAGCTACATCATGTTCTTTAAACTCATTTTGATGCTTTATAATCATGGAATAATATATCTTAATAGATATGACACTATTTTGGATGCTTTTGCAAAACACAAATTTATTGGAGTTCAAAGTTCAAATTGAAATATAGTTTACTGTACTTTGGTATTACTCTGTGCCCCTTAAATAATGCCTACCTTTCATGCAAACTTCCTAATAAGTAGAAGATTAAACTCTACTAAAAGGTAATGGATTCACTTTTCACCAATGCCTGATGTTTTTTGTCAAATGTGTGGATTAAGACAAAATTATCAATTGTCCATCACAAATATTATAATATGTTAACATTTATGTACATGTACTTTTATAACCTATTTCATACATTTGTTTTTATTTTGTCAGTGTAAGTTCCTCATCAATTAGTAAAATGATTCTTATTGATTTTCTATCTATGCGTGTTTTTGAGCCAGTTTTACGCAATATTTCACTGATTTGAAAGGCAATTTGATTGTTTTTTATTAGTTTGATGTTCATGAGTATTTCATATATTCTTCTGACTTTCAAAATTAATTCAGAAATATTTGACAAATGGACGGAGTTGTATGTCAAGGAGACCATTATTTAATTAAATGCACTTAAATGCACTATGTTGCATGGATAATCTTGTTTTATTAAAACTAGAGTGACTGTCTTGATTCAACGCAATGGCTTAAGTTGGCGGTCAGGGGAAAGCCGTGTCGTTTCCTCTCTTTAGAGTCCCTGGCTTATCCTATTCATATTAACCTTGGAATATCTTCAGACCAGCTATTATTGCCCTTCAAAAGCATAATATTTGGTTTTTCATGAACAGAAGAAGGGTTAAAATGGCAGAGCCCAATACTTTGCTCTGAGCACTTCAAGATTATTTGTCCGCACATGCACGATGCAGAGGCCAATGTTCAGTTTTTTTCGGATGGCATGCAGGATCAAAGTCATAGTTTTCTCTCTAGATGTCTTTCAAATAGTCTTTACCTTGGTTCTGGGTACTGAATGTTGTTTTTGAAGCGCTGGATGAGTGAATTCTTGCATTGCTCCAGTTCTTAGCTTAGTTCTAGCACGAAAAAGGGTGGAATCCGCTTGAAAATCGTGAAATTCCGGAAATAGAACCATTTCGGCCTCTAATCCTTCGACAAAATTTTCGAAAGTTACCAAAATTTGTCGTTTTTCTTGGTTTGGAGCATCGAAAAATTGTTCCAAATCTGCATCAGAACAATTGTCAACGTTTTTCTGTAAATTAAAAGCAAATAAAATCACGATGAAAATAAACTGCTATATATTAAGTATAAAATCTTGGGACCTTTGGCCCTCAATTGGAGAGTAGATTTACATTCTTGCTTTCTATCTTAAATTAAATAAAGATATTATGGCTGTATTATGGCTGAGAAGAAATGTTTTTGAATGAAGATACTGAACTTCCTATTAATTCTACGTTATAAACCCTTTATTCCCGCGGTGGTCTGTTCTGAATCAAGCACACTTTGGATCTTCATATTTTTGTTTTTTTTAAAGAAATGTACCATTTGACTAAACAAGCCCTTGGAACAAAATAATCACGACATCTCTTTCCCTGAATTATGAGGTAATACGTTTCTTCTTTTCCTTACGTAAGTGATATCTTGCAGTTTTCAAAGAAGCTTCTCACCCCAAATGAAAGAGATTGTTCTTGTTAAATAACTTGCATTTCTTGCACTCACTTGATCTCGATACTTTATTTGTATCAAAAATAGAATTGTTACCTCACATGCTCAGCAAGCGCAACTAAAGGTAAGGCCAGTGAACGTGTTGTTGAACAATGGCAAAGGACGGCGGGCCTCTCACTTATTTCGGAATACAACGGGTATATCTCTGAAGTAGCTTTCAGCTATGCTCAAAAGACTTTTCAAGGTAGTTTTTATCATCAATAAATCAAGAAGTTCAATTTCTGTTTTGTAAAATAAGTCATTTGTCGATCAAAAAAGTATAAAATGACACTTACCATCTTCAAATATTTTTGTTGCACTTTCGGGAGAAATATCATGGACATATAAAAATCACCTACTTAGCTCTTGCAAGTTGAATGTTCCAGTTTCTATGTTGAATGGGAGGAGACGTGGGGTAGGGGTTAACGCAATTTTCTAGCATGAGAGAGGTCCCAGTTAGATTCTCCTCACCGACCTTTCTCAAAGAAACTTTTAGACGCTAACCACGCCCACAAATGGAGAGCCAATCTGAAACGGACTATGACATTGCCATTGTAACAATATAAGGACAATGTGTGATGGCTAGCTTCGCTGGCCGGGTGAGGTTTACCCTTCCGACCCTAGCACCCCAAATACAAAAAGAGGATTGTTCAAAATTCCTTCTAGAAATATTACATTATTGTTTGCTGAAAAAAAAATTGCGGTATTCTATTTAGCGGTTAGGTTTTCCAATTTGAAGCGTGACAAAAAGCTTCGTGCATATTTGATCATTAGCGTTTTATTAAAATGGCATTGGTTTTCATGAAATTGCAATGAACTGCACACCTAGGTAAATGAAGCAGGTTCATAAAAAAATTATCTAAAACATGCATTTTAAATAGGATAGTTACCTAAATAGGAAGTTACCTAATATTTTATTAGGAGTATTATATTATTTTGACTTCTTGTATAGAACAAAAATTGAACTTCTTGCTTTACTGACATAAAAACCTCACTTTAAAAGACTTGGGAGCATATTTGAAAGTTAGTTAACAACATTTTAATCACCGTGTGAGGCATGTCAATTGATGTGGCAATTGGAGTTTATGGATAAAAAACAGACGTGCTTACATGACGATCAGAATAAGACGGGTTTCTTTGATGCCATCAAGTTCCGATCACTCGATTAATCGATTAATACATACTATGTAAGACATCATGCGTGAAAATGAAGTGACGATTGATTTTGTTGCACGGCATATCTCCGACTTGGGTAAACGTGAAACGTGCCAAGACAATTACGTTCAACTTAGATTACTTTTAAACTTGAATTATTCGAGCTAAAATGTAAAAACAAGGGGAATAATAACATTCACAGTAGCGGTAAGGAAGTCAGCAAAAAAAATCACGCAAAAGCATGAAAACCGGAAGAAAAATGCAAGTTTCAAGTAAAATGAACCACGGCCACAAATGACGTAATAAGCTAAAAGACAGGGAACGCTCTCCCCCTGATGAAATAGTTGAACGCTAAAATTTACCAACGAATATACTTACGTAAGAAATTCCATAAAATTTGACGTCTTCGACCATCTTCATCTTTTCCACTATCATTGGATCATTTCGATTCCGGAGAATGACAAGAATTTGCTTCGCATCGCGTTCTGTTTTCAAAACCGAAATGAGGTTTTCTGCCAATAACATTGTGTCAACTTCGGAATTGTTGGTATCTCTATTTTCTTGAATGAGTGGAATTGTTTTCTGGATTTCTTGGGTATTCCGCAAATTCATAACGAGTCCCTCTTCAATCTCACAATCGCCCTGAAACCTTAAGAGGGGCATTACACAAGCGGGAAAAGTTCTGAATGTGCAGTGCAAGTGTGCGTGTTATCAAATGCTTTTTATGTCTTATACTTGAATAAAAATATGCTTATTTAGCAGCCATAGCGTATTGGTAGAGCCTTCGCTTCCCTGCTGTCTGCTGTGCCTGGTTTGATCCCGGGCTAGCTCTTTAATAACTCAAATGGGCGGCGAACCTGTGGTCATTCCCCAGGGTGAGTTAAGTAAATATGGCAAGAAATAAGTGACGAATATACGAGTGGACAATGGTACATGAATACGAGGGGTCGAGGATTAAGGGTTGCTTCATTTTCATCTTTTTGCATTGTTACTAAACATTTCGACAAGTATTTTTTTTATTTATTTTCATGGTTTGAAAAAAAAAATAGCGTAAGCCAAGTAGTCTACTGATTTGACGAAAGGACAATCAGGATCACATCCGTCATGTAACTTGTAACGTAATATGCTACAAAAAATGTTAATTGATTTTCCATGTTGCAACCTCCCGTGGTTATCTATTTGATCCTATCAGTAGCAAATAAGTCACTGCATTTGGGACGGAACTTAAAAAAATTCGGGGAGGAAACTCTTATAAATTTATTCTTTCCCTCGTTTAAATAAGAAGAAAATAACGGTAACATGGGGGCTCAAAAAACACCCCCCCTCCAACGATGTCGTTACTTTTGCTGAAAAGCAAAGCGTTACTGGCAGCGTTTAAAGCCCTGTTGCTCAATGCTGTTGAGCTTTGAAGCAAAATGTTGTCTGTGCACATGCTAACCTGACGTGAAGAGTTGCTGTTTTTGAATCATGTACAGGAGTGCCCTAAACTTCAGATATGCTCAGCAGGTTCTAGGGTACCACATACCACTTAAGGTACACACTCTCAGTCTTAGGGTTAAATAGCCTAAGAGAGGGCGAATACATGGAGGTAAAACTTTGCTAACGTAACTGTGTTATTTGATGCAATGCTCACTACTGGCTGCGTCCCTTTTCCCCTCTGATTACTTGAATGACTTCCAAAAAAACACGTTATTTTAATCTTAAAAAAGATTGCGCTTTTCGACAAAAGAAAATATTCGTCAGTTTTAGTTTGGGCTGGTACCTGAGATTCCCATACTCTATCGGAATGAATTATTGGCCCAATTTTCTTCCCAAAACTTGCACATACCTTTTTGATAACGTTGGTGGACGATATGATGAAGGGAGAGATTTCATCAACTCCTCCTCTGAAAATTGCTTGTCTCTTTCCACAATCCAAACGAAATTGCCTGAATCTTTGGGAATCTTGGCCAAGATATCTTCAATTGACTGTGCGTTTTGCGAAGAAGCCTCGTCAACAAAAACGTGCATTTTGAAAGTGCCATCATCATTTTGAAATTCCGGAAACATTTTTCCGAGTAAATCAATAACATTCTCTTTGTTTGGGGCACCGTCTTCCCAAATTTCCTCCACTCTGATCCTCTTGCAATAATCTCGCTCTGGGGATTTGAATTGGAATCGCAAATATTTTGTCAATAGAAGTTCAGGAGTCCTGAAACAGAAAGCCAAAGGGACTTGGCAGGTTAAAAGTACGTAATTCGCTCTTCCTTAATCTAATAATTGGAAGTCTTCTAGAGAGCCAGTAGTCAACTCACCATAACATACTCATACCCTGGACGAAATACCCATTACCTACGTATTGAAAAACGAATACCCGAGGTAAAAATTAGTGCAGCATTACTTATTCTGGATTGGCCTTTCGATTGGAGTTGGCATATAAGTAAATCGCTTTTGGGTTGATTTAAACATCCTGAACAACTTTCGTCTCTTTCCACAACTAGTCCTTTTCCAGCTCGTTTGTTTTTTAAATGTCAATAATCTTCTTCATAACGTTTTGTGATATGATTGACTCATCATCCAGGGACTCCAGCCTCTTTGCCAGTGACACCCATTTCTTGAAGAGTCTTGGTCTCTTTTTCGGAATAATCACTTGATTATCTTTATTTGCCAAAAGAGGTACTCTTTCTAGGGCACTGCGTCTTTAAGTGAGCTTATGAGCAATGTCAAAGTATCGTCAATATTAGGCTCCTGTTCCAAATTGGAAACAAGGTCTGAGGATTCTATATCAAGGCCCAGTCAGCATTCTTCATGAAAGCAATACTTGACAAGTCCAGTTTTTGAGACTTTTTCTTAGAATATGAGATTCTTCTTTTCCTGAATTGTGGTATATATTTCCAGAATGCTATGATTGGGAAGGTTATTCGGCGTTACTTGAACAGTCGAAATCAAATCCGGATCACTGGCAAGTACGTTCTAGATCTAGTACATTTATGACCCATTGTGGCGGTGCCCACATCATTGGACAGGTTACTCTCAAACATGAAATCCTCAAGGTTTGTAACCAAGGGGGCTAGATGGCACTCAACTACTGTTTTCTGGAAATTGAAATCACATTGCATGATTTGTCGCGAGGAGGTTGGTTGCCTTGGCTAGTTCGTCTCGGATGAACAATAATCTAACCGGAGAGAAAGAAGGTGGCCTGTAGACGGTATTCAATAGAGATGTTGGAGACTTGCGAAAATTTCGGCCAAAATATGCGAATATTTAGGCAGCAAAGAGAGCGAAATATATCCCGGAAAGAGAAAAATATATGATGATGTTCCGGTCTACAATCAAGTGGTCGGGGATGTGGGCCTCCATTAGGCGCAGCCTCTTTGACCAGATGGTTGGAGAACCTGTTGCTCGAGTCCAATATTTCCCTCTTCAGACAGCGTGGCGTGTCGGCTTTGCTTTTGGTCCCGGCATACTGGCCGACCAAAGAGGGACGATCTCCCTCTTGACTGGTCTGGAGCACAGTCGGCAGAAAAGCGTCGAGGTGTGGACATCGTTTTTCTGCACCTAGTACCTCCTTTCCCACTCAAGTCCGCAGTGTATTTGTAAGCAAGGGTGCTTCCAGAGGCCGGTTTATTGACTAATTCATAGACTAGTGCACTGTTAGTTAGGGGTGAGTTGGTTCACAATATTTTCGCGTTCTTTGAATACCGGCTTATTCATGTCTAGCTAACGGCGAATTACTCTAGGTCCATTCTTGCTAGTTTAGCCATCTAATAGTCCATGAATCAGTCGCGATCAAATTTAGACATGATTTAAAGACCGCAAAAGTGTGGCCACGAACTAATTCATGCACTAATTCATGTGTCAAATAAATTGGACGCGATTCAAAGAACCCACCTCAGGCATCGTGTCACAGTCAAGACCATACATGAAGTCCAGAGAAATGGAATTCCTTGCTGTCATTTATGGCCGGCAGAGGAGACGTGTGAAAAGCACTCAAATGTACAAATCGCTTGCTTCAAAGGTATGCGGTGGTGCAAAAATGAGAAAATGGCTAGAAATGCTGAAACATGTGACGAAACCCAAAATATGCGAAAATCTTGCGAAAACTGGGATCGCAAGTTTCCAACATCACTGGTAGTCAGGGTTAAATTAAGAGATGTTAGATGAGCAATGAGGATCTCGACTTCACCATTGGACATTTTGTAATGGAAGTCACACATTCACTACTTAAGTAAAAACATCCTTCAATGTGGGGAAAGACAGGGTTTTTTGACCTCTCCCAGTCACAACGATGCAATAAGACAAAGCCATTGAAAAGTGGCCTCACAATAAAGCACAAGAAACTAGATACTTGTAACCTTGGTCAAGTTTGTAATGCCTTGTCATGTCATAGGAACTAATACGTATGGTTGCATGACTGTTACTGATACATGGACAAAGTTCAGAATTCAATGGGCCTATATAGGTGTTTTCAGCAAAGAAACAATCCAATAATAAGACGTTTCCAGAATATTGCCCCAAAGTATCTGGACAACCCTGTATTTGCTTTAACAGTACGGCCAATGACTATGAATGAATAATATAATAGTGTATCGTATGTTGTCCTTACCTTGCCATGGGATACGGCCTTGCCACCAAGAATGCCACGAAATTATTTGGATCTTTTGACAACCTGGTTGCTTTGGCCTTCAAGACCTCAGTTTTCCCGGTCCCAAAGTAATCTTCTCTCTGTATGATCATTCTATGAGGGTCTTTATGAAGAATCGTCAGTTGATGAAGGTTTCATAAGATGATGGACTGGCTAGGGAAGTCCACCATCTTCAATTGGTGCTTGGCCACTTGGCTTCCCTCAAAAACCTGTTTATTGGCCAAAGCGTGAAAGAGATAGGTCTTGACCAGGTCTTCGTAGTCCTTTTTGCTGGTCCCGTTTTCAATTGCATTGCTTTCACGTTCATTTAGAATCTTGTTGAAGGATGTTTCAAGGTCTGAAATCGGGACCAAAAATGGTCGGCATTTCGAGCAAATGGGGGCAGAAGCTCTCTCCTCAAAACAAGCCCAAGTTAGGAATTCCCAGCCTTTTGTCACAGGCAAATAAAACTGAAGATACTCGAAAGCGTTGTTGGATTGCTTCTTGATTTTCATGGCGATGTAATCCCTCAGAGTGTACTTGCATTCAACATAGATGATTTTCATCACTTGACCCAAAATGATTAGAAAATCAAACTCGTTCTTGCCTTGCTTATTTCCCAAGACAACCAAACCACAAAAGACGGTGATCCACCTTGGACGCTTTGATATAGTATCCTTGAGAGCGTGGAATACGTTCTCCTCAAAGAGATTGCCCAACAGAGTGCCGTGTTTTTGAACCATGGGTTCACTTTGAGGACCAGTCAGACCCAAAACTTTTCCCGTAAAAAAGGTGGCTAGGAAAAGTGTACTTGAATCCAAGAAGCTCGTCAAGATCTTGCTTCTTTTAGTGATCCTTTTCGAATTTTGGACCTTGGAATGTTGACCATTGATGCTCACGTGGGAATTCAAATCTTTGAGGAATGATGGGATGTCCAGGCTTGGCGCTTCTCTTAAATGGCTTTGAAGCCTGTACCACAAGGAATTGGGCTCGTCCCTGTCCTTGAACAATGGAGCAGTCAGAGTGCCCAGCCAATCTTCTTCTTTCCAAAGCTCCTCTCGAACAATTGTCTGATCATGATGCTCCAATTGCCAAACATCAAGCAAAGATTGAGCCCATTTCATCTTCTTAGGGAGTAAATCTGTGGGGTCACCGTTCTTCTCTTCTTTCGCAATCAGTTTAGAGACTTTCTCACATGCAGAAACAACATGTTTAACTGTTCGGAAGGAATGTTTGAATTCTTTGGGAATGTCTGGAATGTTTTCCAAGAATTCCTCGGGAATAAACCTCGATTGTGATATATTTTGCCGGTCGGGCGGAAATTCACGATTCCACAGTTTATCCCTACCCTCTTCGATGGAGTCAGTTGTTTCACCTTGACCCAAATTTACGGCCTGTTTTAACCTATCGTTAAAACCTTCATTGGTCTCAAATAGTTGTGGGAGATTGGAGGAACCAACTTCATTGCAACCCAATGCCAAAGAGCAAGATGTTTCTTGAGGGGACGACGAGATCTTAAAATAGAATAACGAAATTCATTAATGAAGGCATTTTGCATAGGAGGCCAATCAATCACTTGTTAAATGTCTAAAGTAGCTCTCCTCTTAGGGTAACCGTCTATTTAACGCTAAATTGTTCAAATTTTATAGCGGAGAACTAGACTTGGTAAAACCATGCAGCTGAGAAGTAAACACATGGGTGGGTGAGTACTAGAGTTGAGCATCGAATCGGATTAAGCAAATATATCTCGGATTCGGATTCAAATTCGGATCCGAGACAAATTTCGGATTTGGATTCGTTCGGATTGGGCAAAGCTCTTGGATTCGGATTTGGTTTGAGCAGACATTTTCGGATTCAGATTGGGTTGGATTGGGGAAAAATTCTCGGATTCGGATTGCAAAAATTCACTTCGGATCGGATTCGGAGGCCCTGTCGGTTTCGATGTACAGGTCTAGTGAATACACACTGGAACAACTTAGCTTACAGTATTACCATCGGTTGAAACGTTTGCGAGTTATCGTCATTAAAATAGAAATATTTTTGATCGTTGGCGAACGACTCTCGCCTTTCCCTGCATAGTAGTGATGTGTTTCGAACCGGAATGTCAGTTGATTAGCTTCAAGGACTTCGGTCAGGGCTCCCATCACGAGAGAAAGAGGGTACACAAACAAAATCAAACCCGCCTTAATGAGTGTCCAAACGTGACCCTGCCATTCATGGTGTCAGGACCAGGGGTGCTTTGAAACTCGTTCCTTATCTTGGGTCTTCATTTCTGTATCCCTTTTCGCTCGAATTACGAGCCCTAACAGAGGTTCTGTAGGCTGCATTGCTGATTTTCCGGTTCGAAACACACCCCTATTTCATAGCACCGACACGGCAAGTAGTTCGGCGCTTAACTTGCCCCAGTAGGTACTTGTCCCAAATTGGGTTTGTACCATAGATCTATGGTTTGTACACAAACACTTCAGAGAAAAATGGTGTGGCCAAACTTACGCAAGGTACGAGCTTTAAAAAATAGGCCTCAGAACACTTTCTTATGGATCACCCAGATCACGCTTCCGTTGGAAAGGTATCCACCCAAGACAAAGTTGGCCAACAATAACTCTGCCTTAGAGCAGCCGTGGAGGACTTTTATTTTAATATGAAGCTGCAGGTTGTGTCGCAGCAATATATGAAAAATCCCCTCTGGTATTGCCTCTACCGGTGGTTACGTTCAACGAGAAAAGATTAGTGTTGGATGTTCAAGGAACTTGGACCCTTACTTGACAAAGGGACCAATCAATTTTTCGCACTTAGAGACTGCTGATCAAGGTTTGAAGACAAGCCAATGATCTGCCACATGTAGTTTAAAACGTGGATATCATCAAATCTTAATCAAACCCTCTCAACGAACACTTTTTGCAATCAGTTGGACCAAAACTGGCCGAACTCAGTTCTGGATTCGGAGAGGGCATTAGTCGTTCCTGAATAAAAGGAACGAATTACAGTTACAATTACTTTGGTCAAAATAGGAATTTGTTACACAACCGTTACTCGAAAAAGTTATAATAGCGTTACTCGTTATTATCACTTCTACTAAAATTTTAGATTGCCAATATTTTATGGTTTAGCCAATGAAGACCGTTCTTCTCAAAAGAAATTGAGTGTTTTGACGCCAACAGTCTTAAAGGGTAACATTTGAAGATTTCGTGTCAACATTTTTCAATAATGAGCCTGGGCATTTAATCTTGGCATGATTGTTCAAAATGTCTTGCATCATAATGCTTTGAGGAGTCAACATTGGGACCCTGGATGGAATAATAATTGTTGAAGGTTTGAAACAATGTCGCAAACGTCATGATGGAAAACAGTATTAGACATTGCGAAGTCGGTAAGGTAAAGCTTCTCTGCAAGAAGTGTATTCGTTAAGACGTGGAAGTGAGGAGGCTTTGGAAATTTGATGCATCATATTCAAGCACTGAATCGGATCTTCAGTCCAACGGAATTTGATTGAGAAGAGGTAAACAATAAAGTAGCTAATGGAATTTCAGATTAAAGTCCTGGAACACCCTCAGAGTAGTTGGGGGCAGGCACAATTTTCAACCCTGAATTTCTTTGATCAAAATGTCCTAGATGGAAATGGCAAAAAATGGCAATTTCTGTTGAGCCTTAAGTTTCCTTAGCTGTCACAAGATAAACGAAAAACTAAAGGCCATTCTGGAAGCTGAAAAAGGAACGAGTCACGAGTAATTCTTTTAAATTTCGTGTCGTTACAATTACACAATTTTCTGAATTGTAATGCAATTACAGGTCCTTCTTCGAAAACAGGAACAAATTACTGTAATTTCGTTACTTGTAATTTCGTTACTAATGCGTATGTATTATGTATTATGAATTCTTTCAAAGGTATTGCGAACTCAAATCAAGTTATGCCTTTATCTCTGAGCATCTCAGTGTCAATGTACACTGATGACATAAGGACTCTGGACAATACGTTTGAAGATTGATACAAGGCGATTCATCTTGGGAAGAAAATGCTCGAAAAAGCAGATTGGAAAATCAAAAGAAGGTTTAGGCATTTGGATCCCAACGCAAAAAAGTGAATTCCTGGGGATGACACGTGATCTGCAAGAACTCGTGTAACTCATTCCTGAGAGAAAATTTCAATCCCTCCAGAAAAGAGGCCAAGAGCATAAAAAAAAACCACAAAAGTGGCAATGCTTCAGGATTGACTCATTCCTGCATTAAGGATAGCCATGACTTTGCTAGACCAAATATTGAAAAATATACCCTCTAATGTTAACTTATTCCTTTTATGAACAGTTCAGGAACTTTCTATGAAGTTGTGCCCCTTGATTCCCTTATTTCAAAAAGTACACAAATATGTCTCGGCATTTTGTTCCGTTTCCTATGTATATTTATCAAACCCAAAGCCATGATAAATTCCAAAAGCTTTTGAACAATAAAAAAAAAACCTATATCCACCTTCAAATGGGTGGCTCATCCACCAACGCCTGAAATTTGGGGGAGAACAAGCTTTCCACAAATAAGTAAAGAAAGGTGTGTATACGAACTACAGCATCGTCATGAGAAAGCCAAGCTAAAAGCATGATGCCCCAAAATGGGCTCTGAAAATCACGACAAGTTGCGACAGACATGGAATAGGTGCCCTAAGCGCAACTATCCTCTTCTCTGCACATAATACGATGTTCCTCCTGAATGCACAGCAGTCTACGACTTACTCTCTCCATGTCAACACTATTCATTTCTTAGCTAGTCTTAAGTTTCACTAAGTCTCGTGTCTTGATCTCGTTGAACTTGATTCGAGCAATACAGGTGTCCGTCCTTCTTCAAACTTTTCGGTTCCAAAGCAAAAACACACTTTACCATGTCATTTTCTACGATCTGTGTTGGTTCTTCAGATAAGGTGTCACGCTTTAATGCCTTCAAGTGGTCACGGGTCAGACAGTAAGCATCCTAAAAATCGAAAGACACCCATGGGTCTTTAAGTTGTGATTTAAAGTAAATCGTCTTTCAAGGCCCTAGTGTACCTTTTGACGGCTCACGTTGTTCAAAAACATCAAAAACCCGAGAGGCTGTTTTAATTTCGAGCATTTCTTCATCCTTTTGACGTCTGCGGCATTTAGGTTGAGATAAGCCTTCCATTTAGACTCTAAAGAGGACGCCATAAAGTTTGTATATTTAGGTGGTTTCCTCGAAGGTTTTCTGCAAGGAAAAGAAATACACTTTTTTAGGTATCATGATTCTAAAAGTGGAAATAGCCTAAATAAACCACAATACGTAATTGATTTTACATTTTGCACCATTTTGTGGAAGACTCAAACTAGTTGAAATATTTTAACAACAATTGCTCATAGTGGTTCGAAAAAGAGATGTCCCACCATAAGAAATCAACATCTCTTGTGGAACCTACCTGAACCACCTGAAGGCAATTTGGACCTCGGTTAAATCTAAGTACCCAATGGTTCAAATGGCCTAGTAGATTTGGACAGAAATACTCAAACGCATCTTTTACTAGCTCAAAAACCCGTGGGAAACAATTTAAATAGATATGAACGATTAAAGTGACTTCTGTTCAAATATAAAACCTAAATACCTACAATAAATCACAACACTTATTAAAAACCTAATTGATTGGGTTGAAGGGGATCCGTAGTTCCAGCCTGATTGGGATTCTGGGACATGCTCTGTTTAACAGTTAACAAGTTGTTTGGTTCTAATGGTAATATTGTCATCGGTTTTCAGTATTTCTAGTTTTCTTGCACAATAGTGCATTACTTTTTCTTTTATTTAATTTTTTATCGCGGATTTCCTTACCTCTCTACTGGGAATGGAAAAGCTTATGAATTTTTTTTTTCACGTTATTTTAATGTATCATTTGATCGACCAACGAGTTTGAGTTGGCAGATCTGACTAGCCCTTGAATATAGAGTTAATCAGGAATTTTGATCAAAAACTTGTCCAAGTCTGACTTAAATGCTCCTACTGGATCAACATCTATATACGCCCTACGAATACTTCAGGGCAGCAAATTGAAAACAATGAAGGAGCCCGAGAAAGAAGAGAGTTAGACTTCATTCTTTTAACTAACCTGGATTTCAGAGGACTTGAAGGTGCTCTTGAAAACCGCACATTAAGCCTCTACGGTCACTAGAATTGACCCTAAAACCTGGGTTGGGACCAAGCGCATGAATGCTTTTGGAAGTGTATAGTCTCAGATACCTTTTGTACCTACTCTGGACACCGAAAAATCTCAATCTTTTGAGCCTCTCCCGAGAGCTCCTCCGTTCTTGAGTTCTTCTTGCCTCTCCCAATTGGGACATTGAAGCGAGAAGGGAAGCTGATGTCACCATCAAATGTTGAAAGGTCACTCGTACCTTTGAGGCTCAATAAGTCTTGGTCAGGGGATTAAATTAGATTTCCAATACATTTATTCATTAAGGGAATGGTTCATTTAACATTGCAATTTAATACACTGTCATAGTTTTACGCATTAACATGCTTGTAAATACTCTCTAGCCGAACTAAGTTGTTTTTGGATTGATTGCTCCAGAGTGCAGAGTGCTACGTGAACAGAGTTAATTTCGTGTTGCTATCCCTGGACTTAAACGTGCGATATATCCAACCACAGATGTGAAAAACTTTACCCACCTTCAACTGGATATGCTCAACTAACAAAGCATTATTTTGGAGAACTACGCCTTAATCCTGCATGAAAGAGACCTGATCAACATCTTTACCTCCTTTACCTACCAATGAAGTGTTCAATGGAGTTAACCCAAAGGTCGATGAGCGGAATTTCAAACCATCCTAGGCCATTTTACTCTCGGCCACGCAAGAGTAAATTTGATCTAAAAAATCGACCAAACTTCCGGCATCTTGACCAGTCCTACCAGAAAATAACTTCGTGTAGTCATCTTAAGATGAGATACTGGCAACTATGATAAGCTTTTGAAAAATGGAGCCCTGGAGGACACCTGCCATGACTTCATGTTTTTATGTCACTAAGCCACTCTTCAACCATCACGATTTGCTTCCGATCATGACCGAAGCTTCTTTTCCAATCGAGAACACCGGCTTTTGAGTAATGGTCGATCCCCTCTCAAAAAGATGATGTATGACTGTTATATCTTTGATGTCATATCGATGGGATGCTCATGTACCCACTTCAAAAATCAGCATGTTGGCTGCAGGAACAAACAATTCGATTTCGGATCTAGGCTCGAGAGCATTTATTCACTCCCGTCATCAAACAATGAACAAACAAATTACTAGATCTTACAAGGACAGACTGGATCAGATCAGGGTCATTGTTTATTGTTAATTAATTTGGCCACCCGACATCAGATTTAAGAAGACCAAGTCCAGAGCTTTATTCACTCTGGTGGTTACACCAACATGGTGAGAGAGATTGGGTAAGATCGCAAATCTCTCCAGCTCTCTACTAGATCTCTTGAAGTTTATATGTCCTTTAATTTCCTATCGATTCGACTTTTGCTTTTCAATAAATGATCATTTTTGTAAATCTTGAAAGTAAGGTAGATATCAAGTAGAGCTTCAGCCAGATCTACTTTCTAGTCCAGACCGTTGCCTTCAAAAGCTGGACTCCACCCATTAGTACTGTGTTGTGAACTCACCAAGATTTCTTTGAGCATAAGGTTGAACAAGCTAAGTCCCAAGAATCTGCATGATTGAATCCCAATGCTCATGGGAAATTGGAAGGACTTGATTAATTATGATTTAAAATGATTACCTTGAAAAAGTTTACAATCTGGGAAAAAAAACGCTTTTAATCCTACCTTTTTTGGCCACTTTGACCGATTCTATAAAGCTATTAAAGGTGTTTAGCGAGATGTCAATTAAAGCTACTGCATTAACTTTAATCCCCTGTAAATAACGTAGTTTGAGAAATACAAAATCAGTACGATGTTAATCACTCTACTCAATATGCCTTGACTGGCCTTATGGCCCCCATTGTGTCACAGTAACTTAACGCAATCTTCAGTTTACGAACGAATTTGAACATCAAATTCATTTTTTATTGTTTGGGAAAGTTTGCAAAAAAGCAGAGCTGCAGTTGAACTACATCTGCTACCTCGGGTTTGATCCGACCCAAAATTATTTTGTGAACAAAGGCGCCCTAAGTACCGAAAACAGTAGGCTCCAGAAGATAATCCATTGTTCACTATGGCATTTTCATCAATTAGAAACGTGTTCCGATGTCAAGCATTGCAAAAAATGTTATTTTCATGTAAACTCAATACATAAACTAATAAATACAGTTGGGTGGCTAGATTTGGAAACAAGTAAAAACGCAGCAAAAAGGCTAAAAAGGGCTAACACGACCTTTTCCTCAATTTAGCAATTCTTTTTGCATTATTGAAACTTTTTGCATTTTTTCATAGCTTAAAAAAATGGCTTTAAAAGCAACTTTTTGTTAGAGCTGATAATTACAAAGAAAATAACCTTAAGTTATTTCATCTTGAACTTGGGAAGTACGATTTAAGTTAATGACATTTAACCATGTAACCGTTTGGGCGGGGCTGCCTTTATGCTTTGGTTGATTGAGGCCATGCAACACAAATTTGGAGTCCCAAATTCTAGGAGTGGATCAACCTGACGTCCTAGTGCTGAACTACCAATTGAGTCGAAAGCAAAGTTTCAACTAGTTTGATGGAGGTCAAAAAGTTCTCTCATAAGTCAAACTCAAGTCTGAACATAGAAAACCATAACTAGAATGCTTAAGTTCAACAGGAGCTGTACCGCATGAGCATGTTTTCAGGTCAGCTGACGCTGGTGGAAAAGGGACAAAGATATTTCGTTAAATCTCGCTTCAGGCAAGTTGAATTATGATCATGAAACGTTTGTTATTCCTCTTCAATCTTAATTTCTTTTGAATCTTACAAATATACAGGTAGAATGTTTTTTAGGGCATAATACACGTAACATGTCAAAAAAAGATTTGGACATTAGTAGAGAAAATCATGTACTCCATTGATTGCCCTTGTTTAGCAACGCATCTCGAAAATCTGGAAAGTGTAACAAAATGTATCTGAAATTGCAACGCAATGATGAGGCATTCGGAATTTCGTTTCAATCTCCCAACAATGTGCTTGAATGTGGGCGACATGATTGCGCCTATATGTAAACAAGGTAACTCAGACACCTCTGGAGGTCATCCTGAACCCAGGCTTGTTCCTTTCGTTTCAGTTAAGTGTTTCCACCACATGGATGAAAACTTTAACTTGAGCCCCATTTTAACCCCTTCAAACTTTCGTTCTTAAAAATGTGGTCGGACAACTTACTCAAACCCGTTTTATGAAGCGCGCTGGACGAGAGCAATTGCTTGACAAGGAGTCTTATTAGGGGTTTCTACTCTGAATTTGGACGAGCCGTCAACGATTCAAATTTGCACCATAGTTTTCCTAAGTAGCTTGACTACGAATGAAACGTTTTTTCCACCAGCGACAGCTGAGACGAAAACATGCGATTGCAGCGCCCTTGATCGATCTATATATGAAGTTATCTATGAGTCTGAATCAGACCAACACGGCTCCACCTTTAATCGACTGAAGTGGACGAGCACACACTATCCATGACGCATAGAACCTGTGTTCTTGTCGGGAGCAAATGAGTTGAGTTTTACTTCTAACGCTTAATCGATGTCCATCGATTTGCTAACTCACTAACTAACATTATTCATTGTCAGCTGTGTTATTAGCTAATCAAATTCAAATATATCTTAATTCAATGTTTACGCGTGTACATTCGGATTTAACCCTACTTTTACACATAAATGTTAATACCGCTGATATTACATTTGATCACCACATGCTATGATCAATGACATAACAAAATCTTAATAATTGTACAACTCACCAAACACCATCAAATAAAACCAAGATACATGGCGTGAATGAATTGCATCTTTTTACTCGATTATCTCAATATACACTTCACCATCCCCCACAACATCCAATGGTCTCTGAAGAAAGTTATGCACAACTTGAGCTGGATTCTTCAAGGATCAGCTTACGCTTCTCCTTCTAACACTAACACGACCGACAGAGTGATTCAATTGCCTTTTAAAGTGTTGACAGAAAGATTCAAATAAATCCCGGTAGTTTTTAGGCATAGGAGTGTCCAATCTGAGCAAGAATTCAATAAAGCAACCGCATCAAAGTTGTTCTTTCCGAAGTTGTGAAGAAGAAAATTGCTAAAATGTCTTTTTGAATGCTTCCCTCGAAACTGGATGAGACTTTTGAACCACCGTCACGTTAAAGACGAGATAAAATGAGAAGAGATGAGCATATCCAAAAGTCAAATTCCGTAGACAACTCGGACAGACAACAATTCAGGTAAGAGTTGCCTGTTACGCCGGCAAGCTCCCACAAAAGACTGACTGACCGAGCCAGGGTTGCCAGATTTTTAAAAACTTATTCCGCCATTTTGACATTCCTATTGCGCCAAATTCCGCCACATTGGGACAATTTTACTTACTTAAGAATGGAACACTATTATTATCAATGTATCATAACTAAGGCTCTAAAATGATCACTAAAAAGTTTTTTGAAATAATAAAATATATTTTTCTCAGAGGAAAAGAAAATCAAAGGGAAAACGTTAAGCATGTTTGAAAGCAAAAGAGCATGTACAATGGCAAATTGGAACTCATTTTACAAAATTTTGTGCTACTTTTGACCTAATTTCGAAGATCATATAAAGATGAAAGGGTAATAAATAGACACAATATAACCTTTCATTTTGATAGTACTGGGGACTATTTCCCTGTAGCGTTTAGAAAAGCCCGTAAAACAAATCAATCAAACATGACCAAAGGTTTCAAGAACTTTCAAAATCTTATAAGATCAAAAGTCCTTCTGTCTCCTAGTTTGGACCCCTAAATTGATACCCCAAAATATGCAGGTTTCTAATTCAACTTTGGCTCCTCTCAGTGCTTTATCTTACCTTAACTTTCCCTCAGGATGAAGAGACCTGGACTACAATTAAAGTATTTTAATATTTCCCCTTTTATATGTGTAGTATAGTGTAAAGTATCGGGATGCTAGTGGCATCTTAGGGAAAAGCTTGAGCTGAATTTACTTTTTGCGTGAAAGCTCTTTGAACTAAAAAGAATTTCACCCAAAACCAACCCACACATGTCACCGGGCACATTGCAATTAACTCTCTCATCCATTCCATTCCAGATACCTTTGCAACAAAACAATGACGTTTCATTCAACTGAGCTGAATTTAGATGAAATGAGTAAGGTCAAGAACATGATCAACTCAAAATGAAATTCTACAAGTTCCTTCAGGTTTCATTCCGCCATATTCCGCCACATTTTTGGCTTACCTCCAATTGAAATCTAAAACCGAAAAAACTTTCTCATTCCACCACATTTTCGGCTTATCGCCAATTGAAATTTAACGCCGCAAACGACTTTTTCATTCCGCCACTTTTGAGTTATTTGGCGGTAAATTCCGCCACTTGGCAACCCTGAATGGAGTCATTGTTTTCGTGAAACTCAGTGCTGGTTGTAAGGTGGCCAACAAGATTTTTCATACGTCAAAAACATAACCACTTGTTACCCATTCTCATCATCTCCATTGACTAATCATAGACTGTGGCCATCTGGGTTGGAGAGCAAAGAATTGTCGCTCAGAGAGTGATCATTTCAAGAAGAACTCAATAAGGCCAAGGACCAATCAAGACTAGTTAAAGAGTGAACGCGGATGATTCACGTTTTCTGAAATGAAATGTATGTCTGGCCAGGCACGGGCTTCTAGAGATGTGGACTGTGAACGGAAGCAAAGATTTCTTATCGCCTCAGCTGTCCACTGTTTTCCAAATAAGCACTTAAAACGACCGCAAGACATTGTTAAATGGAAGGAAGAACTTTGTCAAATCTGACCCCAAAGCTATGCTTAGGGAACTCAGGATATATGTCCAAATTTGTGTAGTAAACGCCACATAAAATTGGAATTTGTGGCTTGCTTTTGTTCAGTCAAATAAGCTTTTGGCAAAACAGCTTTGAAACGAATCCTCATACAATTTCTTGATATAAACATGTCTTGCCCTTTATTGGAGAGATCTACGCTTCTTTTTCTTACTTTACTCAGAAAATTGGCTAAGAGTTCCTATGACCAAGATTTGTTAGGAAGCTCGTTCACAGTCCATATTTGTAGAAGTTAGTGGTCTAACCAAAAGAAAGTGAAAAGGACAGTTCGATGCTAATGCAATTACAAATAAGCAAAAATGATACCAAGGAATCAAACGGGCAAATTAAGCGACAATGTTGAGGCAACAAATTAGATAGTAAGTCCTGTTACAATAAAACGAAAAAAATGCCGCGGTTTAAGCTTATTCGGTAGATAAAATTATAATCACTAGGGGCCTGAAAGATAGTATTTTAAGATATTTTTTTTTGGCTTGCTCTTTTTAAAATTTCTAAATTTGGGCATTGTATTTTCTTTGTTGAGACTGAATAAAAACTGGACCTTTAAAGATTAACTGACTTTCTTGAGGTTTTCTAGACGCGCTAAGTTAAACTGAGAAACTTCATATTTTTCGAGACCTGAGTCTCATTGTTGATTTGATTGGATTTTTTTTCATTTCAGGGATGATTTGTTAAAAAAAACAACGAAAGTAGAGAGGCAAATAGTTAACGTACCTTTTGTACGCATATTCTTGAGCATATATTCCTCAGATTCTGGAAAAGCAAAATCTTGTTTTCACCAGAAACTGGGCAGGAAGTTAAGAATTCTAAATTTGTAACGTTTCAAGGACAAATCGTGGAAGAAAGAAAAGAGTTCAGAAGGCCAAGGGTAGGTGGAAGATACAAAAAGAGTCGAAAAGTAGATGCCAGTGACTTTTAAAAGAAGAGGGTAAAGGGTAAGTTGTCACATTGATTTCAAAAACAATAATAAAAGAAATAATAAGGAGCGGTAGAGAGGGCCAGAAATTATGAGAGAGGGTAAAGCCTGAATTAACATATTGGCTTGCAAACATAGCAATGTGTAAGTTCGAAGCATTCAGAGCTATATTCTTTTAACATATGTGATTTTACTTCTTTTTTGAATTAAAAGCTCTAAGAATACCGTTTTTGCAATTGGTGTAATTGCTCGCCAACCACCAAGCCTTGGATAATTTTTCCATGTGTATATATTTATTGTTGATGGCAGGTCATTTAAGAAGCTCTTTATTTCAAGAATTTTAAATGTTCTCAGATCTTCTGCATTGAGAAGATTATTCATTTCCAAAAGTGGTTTGGTTTGGGCCACCCAGGTAGTAGTATTCATACAACGAATGGCTCTTTTTGTAATGTTGTCAACCATTTCATTTTTGTACTTAAACCATAGAACTCGACAAAGCTGAGTCTTATTGATTATAATTAGTATGACCTCGTGCGTTTTAAAGACAGGAATCAGGGCGGAGATGCGGCCTCCATGCTAAGCATAAACAAGAGATTGCTGAATTTTCACATATGCGAGGGTCCATTTTAGTTGCGATTATTAAGAAATTGTTATCTAAAAAAATTTATGAGCAATGATTCAATTAAATACTGCACAAGTAAAAAGCATGTATTTAGTCTGTACATGAGCCATTAAATAAGCGGAGAAATTTCGTCTTTTTATACTAGTGCAGAATATAAGGGGCGAGACGTATTTGAAGGTGAATATTCACTTCCTTTTTTTGAATTGATTAATTGCCATATTTTGAAACCATCATTGTGGTTACAAAAGTATAGGGAGTGGTAAGCGTGGAGGTGTTCACCCTATGGAAGACAGTTGTAGGTCAAGGACAGACGGGGATAGAACTCTTTTTGGGGGCATGTACTGTAGTGATCTGTGACCAAAGCCTCCTTGAAGATGTTTCGTCTTCTGATTGGATCAAGGGGATGTGAAAAATTGTGCGGCTCCACCATAATTATGAAGGAATGTCGGACGTCAAGATTCGTCTCCGATGCCGGAGTAGGTAGCTGATTGAAGAGAGGAAGTCGAAGGCCAGAAAATCCTTCGCCAAACTTCAGGGCTGACAGTCTGTTGAACACAAAATTTTGAAGCCAGAATTTGAGGATATACGTCGAAGTGAGGAAGTAAATAAATGTCTTTTTTAGCATTTTTTATTCTAATACTTTTTTCCACGACAATCGGAAGTTGCATATTCTAAGGAAAGCTATAAACCTAGTGGCTTGCAAAGTTCTTAACTAGAGACAAGTTCAAAATATTCAAGAAGGGGATGAAATATCTTTAGGTTGAATTCGACTAAGAAAAAGGGCAACTAATTTAACCGTCATATTGTCAATTGGCCAAAAAACTTCGTTTCAAAATTCTTTTGCCAGAGACCGTAACTTGATCTGGAATTTTATTTGCAGACCAATCGGCAGGTATACCACAATATTTTCTACATTTCTTAGAAGGACCCGAAATGGACTCAATGCTTTCATATTTTTCTTCCTTGTTGCAGCAGTTGCAACATTATTACCGGTAAAGGACGTTCATTTTCAGGTTGATTCTTGCAATAGCCTTGTTTTGAACATTAATGAGAACTTTTTCATTTTTATGAAATATTTCTAGAAAATTGACCACTTGATTTGCAAAAAAATGAAAACTGATAACAGAAACTAAGCCATGCCTCAAAATGAAAGGCTTGGCAATTGATTCTGCAATGAAATCGCTTCTAACTTTTTTCTTATTCAAAGCACAAAAGTTCTTTTAAAGCACAATGGGGACTTCGCTTTTTTGGTTAAAGCATACTGCTTACATCAGCATTTGGAGCTTCCTTCGTCAAAATATACCCCTCCTGTTGCAATGACGTCAATTTTTTGTAACAATGATAAGATAGCATAACTTAAACTCTGAGATGTCCTAATTTCAATTTCCCTAATAATGACTTTTTACGTTGTAAATGCCGTAATCCCTTTCGTTCTTGCTGAAATTTTGGGTGTCTTTATTTGTGATGGAGTACCAAGCAATTGTTGAGATCCCTTTTAAGATAACAGTTTTATTCACTATAAGTTACTTTCATATTCTTCAACTTCCCTTATATTTTATGAGTTCTAGAAAAAACCGTTTGAAACACCAAATTTGTATGCACTTGATTTATCGGGAGGTTTCAGATCGGGTTCGGATCCAATCAAATATGAGCCCAATCCAACTTTTCCCCAATTCGAATTCGAATCAAAATTCGAACGAAATGCTCAATCTAACCTAAATATTCATGGGGTGTATGTAGGCGTTGATCCAGTGGCAGGATTGAAGTCAAACTTGGACAAGTTTTTGATTAAAATTCACGATCAAGTTCAAGGGTTAGGCAGATCAGCCAACTCTAAATCGTTGGTCGATCAAATAATTTATCTAAATAAAAGTTAAGTAAAATGAATACATTTCCCGTCTTGAAGTGCTGGGATTCCAATACCGGTAGCGATAAGGAAGTCCGCAAAAAGAAAAAAAAAGAAACCGAATCTGAAATTTTCCCCAATCTGAATCTGAAAAGTGTTGGTCAAATGGACGTATCTCGACGACCAAGGCTTGTCATCAGGGCTGCACCGTTAGTCTTGTCATGCTGCAGGTTCGTCCTGTCTATAGCTCTCTTGAAGGTTAAGAAAACGCAATTTTCAAAAAAAAAACCTGGCAGCCCTGTCATCTTGACCAACAAATCGGACCAAAGTTTCTACAGACATCCTTTTGGCTTTTTGTTTGGGTTTGGCTTTATGCTAGTCTTGGTCGAGGTCCGTCCATAATTTTCAGTGGTTGATGGTCAATCCAACATGGATCCGATGCATAGCTCATAAAGCCCAGATTTATGAAACAGTAGGTCCTGGTCTACCTGTAATTGTAGACCCACAATGCTAACGTCAAATATTGACAAGGTCAAGGAAGAGCACGAGACTGAAGAACTTTTTTAATACCCTCATATGAAATATAGCATTCTTGAACAAAATCATGGGTTTCATATTCATTTTAATATTGTGACTTGAACAATTCAACATTTTGTCGACGAAATTGAGGTACTCTAGGATGATCAATGTGTACACATTATGAACTTGGACTTTCTTATGGTCTTTGACAATGTAGCTCACTTTCTGCAGCTTAATTTTTTTTTTTTGTGAAATAGGTCTTAAAGGAAAAACACATTCTTGGATCAAGGAGCTCCAAATCAACCGTACCCAAATTGTTAGGGTTGAAAGCTTCTTGAGTCGCAGTTGACAGATGCTATCTTCGCAATCCTAATCGTTATAAATGCTTTCATTTTCCGTGTCCTTATCCTTAAGGCGTATCCTTAAGTTACAAAATTCAAGACAATCTTCTTGAGATAGGGTCGACTATTACTCAAAAGCCGGCGTGCTCTAGAGTAAAATCGATCAAAAAGGTCGGTTTGGCTATGTCCAAGTTCAAAGATGAACATTGGCCGTTGATTTTAGAAAGATTAGAAGAACTTGACCTGATTTCAATTCTGAAACAGGAATCGTCCATAGTTGCAGCCATTGATAAATAAGCTTCAGTTTTTAAGGAAGTTTGCTCCAGTCTAGCCTTCTCTGAATGTGTTCCGAAAGGTGGAACGCGGACAAAAATTCCAAAATATAACTTGTTGTTCAAAAAGAGTTGTAAACTGGCAAAAAGGCTGAAGAGCACTTTGAATCCAGTAATTGTGGGTTGTCTCCAAAAGAAGTTGGACGTAGTTCAGGGTAAGATTAAGGCCTCCATCCAATATGACCAGCTACAAACTGAGAGTAAGGTGGTTCAGGAGGTCAGGTCAAATCAGAATGCTTTTTTTTCTCTTATGCGAACTCTAAGAGACAGATGACACACCCTGTTGGGCCTTTTGAGATTGATGGGAAAGCCATTAACAATATAAAGACTATGGCTACCATTCTAGGAGATCAGTTCTCCAGTGTGTTTTCAACCCCACTGAGTTTAGAAGCAACAGCTCATTGCTCTGAACATGCGTCTGTTGAGATTGACAAGGTCAATCAAGTTGAACGTTTAGATGATCTTGTAGTCAAAGATCAAGATGCATGCAATAAAGGCCATCAAGGACTTGAGACTCTCGAGTTCCCCTGGCCCTGATGGTGTGACATTTCAGTTTCAGATGAGATGCTCACTGGTTCTTGCTCGTGTTTTCTCGTACTTGATGCGTTGCATCTTGGATCAGGGCAAGTTTCCATCTTCACTGAAGATAGCTCAAGTTATTCCAATTTTTTTAAGCGGGAGATAAGTCGCTCCCCAATAATTATAGGCCGATTTCTCTCACTTTGAATATTGCAAAGGTGTTTGAGAAGATCATGGAGTCCAAACTTGTTGAATATCTTGAGGTCAATTATTGAGCATTTAGAGCAGGTCATTGAGGTACTGGAAAGGTACGAGTCAGTTGATGTTGTCTTTCTTGATTTTGCCAAGACCTTTGATAAACTTGATCATGGCCTACTAATGAATAGACTTCATGAGATTGGCATCCAAGGCAAGGTTCTCAATTGGATAAGAAGATTCATTCAGGATAGGAAGTGAAGGTCGAGGGATCCCTGAGTGACATACATGATGTCAAGTCAGGTGTTCTCCAGGGCTCCATCTTAGAGGCCCTCCTCTTTATATTACTTGTTACCCCGCTTCAAAAGCTTCGTATTACTGCCAGTCTCTCTTCTTATATTGAAGAGATCTTGATACTATCTCTGGACTTAAACGTGCGATATATCCAACCCCTTGATTGAAAAGCTTTACCAACTTTCAACTGGATATGCTCATCGAACTTTCCATTATCTTGGAGGACTACACCTAAATCCTTCATGGATGAGACCTGCTCAATGTCCTTACCTTCATCATCTAATAGTGGAGTGCCTAATGGCGTCGACCCAAAGGTCATTGAGCGGAATTTCATTCCATTCAAGGCCATGTTACTCGCAGCAACCCAGGAATAAATTTGGTCTAGGACCTTTGCCAGACAACCGGAATCCTGACCATTCCTACAACTACCAATTTTGTATCATCAGCTTAGGAAGAGGTACTGACATTTCTACTACCAAGCTTCTGAAGCGGAGCAATGAAAATAATGAAAAGGAGAGAAACCAAATGGAGCCCTGAGGGACACCCGACTTGACATCATGTATATCACTAAGGGATCCCTCAACCTTAACTAATTGTTTCCTACCACAAATTTTTGTGGGTTCTAATGAATTCAGCAGGTTTGCAAAAGGTCGAACAAAGTCCTAAATGTTTCACTAGGAACATCACAGGATTGAGAGAGCTCTCATATTGGGAGAGACTGAGAAAGTTGGGACTGTACAGTGTTCAGAGAAGGTACGAAAGGTATATGATATTGTACGTTAATTTTAGTGACCGTAGAGTCTTAATGTGCGTTTTGTGAGCACCTTCAAGCCCTCTAGAATCCAAGCTACTTCAAACAATGAAGTCCATTTCTTTTCTTTCTCGGGCTCCTTCATTGTTTAATTTGCTTCCCACTAATATTTGTAGGGAATACGTAGGCCTTGTTGATCCGGTGACATCTTTCAAGTCAGACTTGAACAAATTTTTCAATAGCATTCCAGATCAACCCTACATTCAAGGACTAGCTAGGTCTTCCAAATCAAATTTGTTGGTAGACCAAATATTACATAAAGATTGAAAGGTGATAATTATTGTATTGGGGATTACATTCCCTGTAGCGGTTAGAAAAGCCCGTGAAAAAAACAAACCAACCCCAATAAAATGAATGGGTTACTTCCATTAAAAACATGGCCAATGGAGAAGTCGAGATCCTTATTGCTCATGTAACATCCCTTGATTTAACCTCGATTATTAGTGATGTTGGAAACTTGCGATCGCATCCTGGGGAACTTTTCGCCTCTTTTTTAATTTCGTTCCAGACAATTTCTGTTTTGGGAATGACTTTGTTGCAAGGACTCGTTGATTAATTTTTCGATTTTAAAATGCAAAATTACAAAACCAAATCCAGTTTGTACACGTTGTTTATATGTATATGTAACCTATGCATTGGCTAGAGGAAAAACTAGTATTTTGATATGGCCCTGAATCCAGATGGTACGATTTGCTTTGCGAAATGAAAATCTATCTTGATTTGCAAGAATTATTTAAAAATCCAATATTGCTGAATAGTTGCTCGCTACTGATTAAGTGTTTTTACTCTTTGATCTTTTTGAATGGTCGTTGTTGGCACCTTAGGGAGCTTTAAGGTCGGTTTTTAGATTGAAGAAGGGTTTGATTTGAATTTGGGGAATTCCCTAGAAATCCAGCATACTAAATCACTCATTCACGAGAACATCAACACCAATTATTTGGGACTTGATCCAAGAAAATTGTCGGGGAAAATTATTCCTCAATCGGAAGAAGAAAATGGTGAAAAAGACATTCTCGTCATCTTTGCAGAGATTAAGACAAAGATTGTCAAGAAGTTGAACAAAATCAAAGACGTCAAATTTTACGGATTTCCTCATGAGGTTAGTATATTCAATGGAGTTCTAATTAATCGCGGCTTTGCTATATTAGCCAAAAAGATGTTTGTTTATCTATATTCGGTCGTTTAGATAGAAAAAATATTTCCTCTTCAACTTTAAGTTGCAGGAGGGTGTCCAAAATTGCTTGAATGCTGTTCTCTTCGAACGTTTTTTCGACGAATCAAACAAAGAAAATCGACACATTTTGGTGACTCTTGAGGATTTTGTCGAAGGGTTCGAGGCAGAGCTGGTTTTAGTCGAATAGCCTCATATTTTTCGGACAAATCGACCAGTCTTTGCGCTGGGACAAAATTGAAAACGGCAACTCTCGAGTGATCTGCTCATCCAGCACTTCCGGAACAATATCCAATGCAAAAAGAAACCAAAGGCTAAGATTGTTATTGTGATGCATTGGATTTGACTTAAATAATCTCAAGACGTGATTCCTCATACTCGCACCTATCATTTCTAGTCATTATATATATATAAACCCACTCTTGTCTAATAATCATTAGTCTTCACATTGAGCTCCCCATGAGACCATGACATGGCGCAGTCGGTTGGGCCGGATGCTACTCTCTGTCCACCCTGTGTTGCTCTCCCTATTGGAGGAAAGAGTGTTACTTTCTCCGTGAGAGAGATGGAGTGAGTGAAAAAGAGGGAAAAGGTCATGCAGTTGCAAACCTCTGCATGGAGACCCGTGGGGAGGCCAGATGCCCTATGGAGTCCAGATTCCCCTTATGGAGTCAAGAGGCACCTTGTGGAGGGCAGATGCCCCTTGTGAGCCCACAAGTGAGGAATGCCAGCCAGGCTGCGGATTTCCCACTAGAGTGCCGATGGTCACCGTGACCTCGATAAGTTGGTTCGTAACCCTAGATGGTTGGCCCGTGACCACGTATAGTTGGTACCTTGAACCCAAATGCTTGACCAGTATCCCGGATGGATGGTTAAAATAACTTCTTTTTGATTTAAAGTTTGGAAAAATGCGATAGACTCGCAAAATAGGGGGAAGGTTGGAAAATTATTGAACAGTAGTTGGGGCTTTGGTACAAGATATCGTATATACTACGTATGTACAAAGAGAGCATATATGAGGATCGAGATAGTATGATGCATAAGTAAATGAGGAATAAAACTACACCTTACTTTAACAATATCTGACGTTAGAACACATTTTAATTGATAAGGATATTTTGATATTCAATTAACTCTTTTTAAGAGTTTAGCGATACTGCTTACGGCGCTTTGCCCACACAGGAGCTGATTTGCAGTTTTTCATCCACAGAAATCATCAAGGCAATCCTCAATACCAGAAATTATCAGAAGAAGCCATTCCAGGGTAGTTTGTTTGCCCTTACCTTTACTTCAGTCTCTTTCTAGACATGCTCCACATGCTAGAAATTCTATCTGTGAAATGTGACAAGAACCGTCCACTATCTTCTTGGCTTAATTTTAATGAACGTTTTCTCACTTCAGAATTGTGTTACAGCTAATAAAAAATATTAAACATAATTTCATGAGTTAGCAGTCTAAAGCGTGGTTAGCGTCTATGATGAAATCCTGACGCCAAAGTTGTGACAGTAGTTTCACCTTGTCGTGTTTCCTCTGAATATGTACAAGTCTGAGTTGAGACTTTTTTTTTGTTCCCGTCACCTAAAAGAAACGTATGTTTAGAGTCCTGTTATAGCTGTATATATGTTCTGTCATAAATGTCCCAGTGCCAGTTCGACTTAATCAATTAAATGTGACTTTGAGTCGTATGGTGTGTATCTTGGGAGAATTCCTTGAAATTTGAGGGGCGACTCACAGATTTATGTCTATTACTATTCAAGAAGTCTTGAGAAAAGAGCTTTTTAGGTGATTGAATAGGGCTAGAGTTTCTTAATATGACAGATTAGTGCAATAGATTTAGGATTTATTTATGGGTTTCCCCGTGAAGGTAATAGGAAAGCTTAAAACGCTAAATTGTAAAAAGAAATAATTGCTTTGGGCAATTGTTATTTATTTTCAAGATTTCTCGGCTTAGCCCATTTGTGGATGTTCTTCGAAAAACCGTTGTTACTCTTCCAAGGCCTATTAATATTTCATCATGGGAAAATTGTGTTGCAGATGAAAAGTATGTCAAATATGGTGTAAATTCATACCATTCATTAAGGCCGTTGATTACTTCAAAAAATAAACAATAACGGTTTCGTTCCGTTTCGGCTAACATGAGTTGGCGAATTAGTTGCACAGGGGATTTGGGGGAGGCTGCGCAATAGTAATGATCCATTGCGCAAAATTGGATTTTTAAGCGGTGGTTTGATAAATGGGATTCACAAGTATCAATTACCTCGCACATGTGCGCACACACACACACACACACACATTTTAAAGGTCTTCATATTTGTGATCGATTGTTACTACCCTTTCTCATTTTATAACAATCCATTGTTTGAGAGAAGGAAAGAAATATTTTGTTTCAATAATTCGCTCCTCTCGTGCAAGATAATTCACTCCTTTTAGTACAATATCTTGCTCTTTGACCAATCCGTAAAAAAAGAAAGCATATCTACTATCTAAGCACGTCAAGATCTACTAGTAAACCCAGTGTATCCAAAACCAGTAAAAGTAATATAACCAATTTTTCCATCTCAAACCGTCAAAACTCAATAAATCAATAAATGCTCGACATTTTATCAAAAAAAATTATTGGTTTCATACGACAATCACACATTTCACCAAGGTTTGATTGATAAGGTATCGCCTTACAGGATAGATTTCGTGTTGTTTCCTTTTCCTGGGTTACTTGTCCTATTTTCTTTTCTTGTTCTAACGCTTTTCCACGGCGCCAATAATGAATCTGCTATTGAGCTCCGTGAGTGCTGAGGACAAGCGTTGCTTGGAACTCGCGATCCACGGGAGAGATTTCAGCTCAATTAGCAAACCACACATTATTGAGGCTTTCCAAGCATGGATAAGCCAGACAAAGTGTCATATTCTAACTGAAACCGAAGACACAATGACCCCAGATGACGTGACAAGCTCAAATGTCAATGCAATCTCCGTAGAAGAAGAGGTGGGAAGTCCTCCTACTGAAGGCACCACGCCTCGTGCTAATGACCTCAAATCAACTCAGATTTGGAAGACCCATCGAAAGCACCCCTGCCGAGGGAAATCTCTCCCAACATGTCAGTATAGCCACACGAGCAGAGAGTATATTAGATCTGATTTTTGCCAACGACCCCGACATTATAGCACAAATTCAAGTAACGCAAAGTCATCTCTCGGACCATAACATTCTTTAAATATGTACCACCATAAACAATGGAAAAAGTCCTGCAAGGACCAAACCAGCTAAGACAGGGTTGGCTAAGTTCCGTTTCGAGGAGGATCATTGGCCTCGGGTCATTGCAATATTAAATAGCCTGGACATTGTTTCCCAAATGGAACGCGAATCATGTCTTGACGACGCCGTACAATTACTGTACAGCACATGGGAGGAAGTGTGTAGTACCTTGACGCAATTAGTTCAGCATTTTGACGACGTAATTGAGGAACTATCGCATAATGACTGCGTAGACGTTATATACTTAGACTTCGATAAAGCGTTTGACAAAGTAGACCATATTCTACTTAGCTAGTATAGGTATTGGGGGAAATATTCATACGGGGCTGAAAGAATTTCTGAAGAATCGAACTCAGAAAGTCAAGGTAGATAGAGTATTGGGGGCTACGCAAAACGTAACTTCGGGAGTTCCCCAGGGTTCCATCCTTGGGCCTCTACTATTTATCCTCTTCGTATCTCCTTTACAAACATTACCCTTTATATCGTCCATCTCGTCGTACGCTGATGATACCAAGTTAGTTTTTGGAAGAAATTATGGGAACACTCAAGACCTACAAAATGATTTAGATCAGGTTTATGATTTGGTGGTTGAAAAAAAAAAAATGAAGTTAAACGGTGAAAATTTTCAAGCCATGATCCCAAGAACATCGAACAACCGACCTATTTAGATAGTTGTCAAAAACCAATAGATATGGTCGCCTCGGTCAAAGATCTGGGAACAGTTGTTGCGAATGACGGAAAGTTCGAGGAACATATCCAAATTAAAGTGAGCAAGGCTTTTCAGACATACGGATGGATATACCACACCTTCAAATCCCGTGACCCATTCACTATGAAAACTTTATATAAATCAATTGTACAGCCGCACTTGGAGTATGCATCCCCAGTTTGGACCCCCATGACCGCAGCAGGTCTAAATAAGATTGAAAGAGTGCAGAGAAGTTTCACGCGAAATATTGCAGACATGAGCCATTTAAGCTACTGGGATCGGCTCAAATCCCTGGAACTATACAGTACTCAAGGAAGATACGAGCGAAATATGATTATCTACATGTTTAAATGCCTTTGCCACAACCCAGGAGTTGTATACACATTGAGCGACAGAAGAGGCATCCGTTGTACCATTCGACATCGAGTGAATTCGATGGACAATAAGATCCTGAAAAATCTTAAAGCCGGTTTGTCTTGAACAGAGGCCCTGTCCTGCTTAACGTTTTGCCAGTAGCACTTCGACGATTCTACGATTTAGATGAACCTCTCTTAAGTTTTAAGCGCGATCTTGATCATTTTTTGCAATCAATACCTAATCAACCATACGTTCAGGGAGGTTTCAGAGCGGCAAACTCCAACTCATTATCGGACCATTTTTTTTATCAAAGGTGGCTTGCTGGGAAATCATTCCCAAGCATCGGCTAGAAACCCGTAAAAAAACAGCGTCAAAGACAATGAAGAAATAGAAAACCTTTGCATTGGTGTAAATAAGAGCAGGGCCTCTGATTCTGGCTTCTGATAAAACCTAGAACCAAATAATCCAGCCACTAATGAATATAATAGGAAATTCTTCACAATCAATCCGGAAAAGCAATTGTATAGCAACTGCGCCCTATTGTACTTTTCTTTTTTCATAGCAGCACAACGTGCCTGAACCAAGCTATATTCTATGATCATTTGCACTAAAGGGCAATTTATTTATTTGCTATATCTCAATACTTCTGGACGCTAGGGTATTCATTCATGCAATATTGAAATTGATATTTTTATCACTTTCTCCCAATTGCCCCAAAACATATTAAAAACAAGGAATATCTAAAAACAAATGAAATATCAAGTTACAATGTCGCGAAACATTGCCCAACTTGACCTACTGATGTTGCATTGGACTTGAAAGGTAGGAATCGCTCTTGCTCTTGAATCTTTACATTCATTGCTTTTAACTATTAAAACCTATTGGAGGAAAATGCTTATGGATAGTTTTGAAAATATATTTTAAAGATACCTTCTGTAACTCCTTTGAATACTGCATTGTCCCAATCTTCTAGGTTTGTCGAAATAAATTAGATGCTGTCTTATTCTCACAAAATTCCTGCTTGTCCTGTTGGCAACAGCTCAAATTTTTCCTGAAAGCTAGAATTTCAATACTTCACTCACAAAAGATCAAATATAAAAGTATTTGCATTTTAGAGGTTTCTTCACCCAGAGAAACCAAATTTGATCTAGAAACCTGTTTGGTTGAGGGTATCAATTTAGAGGTCTAAGTAAGAAGACAACTTTCAGGGCTTTTGATTTCTAAGATTTTGAAATAATGAAACGCATTGATACCTGTGGCAATGACTTCAAACTTTTGCAAGATTAGTTCTAAGTTGTTTTTTATGTCTTTTTGCCTTTAAACAGGCTTACATCTTTGCGTTTGAGCATTCTTTTTCCTTCGGAAAAATTTGTTCAGTGCTTTCAAAAAATATTTTTGTGATTATTTGGCCCTGAAAAAGACTTTCATTTCCGAGCCCTACTAATCAGGGAAGGACGCACCCTGGACAGGGCAAAAACCTGCTACCTAGGGAGAGCACCTTCAAATCCAGATGCGGGAAGATATTATGATACTATTTTCCTATTCATCTACATGTTGTCTGATATGGAAGGCAAAATACCCCTTACAGACCTCCAGAACGTGTTGATGTCGATGTTTTGGAAAGTTTATTTGCAAAGTTTTGTGCAAATTCGGTTTATCTTTTTTTGCAAATTTGGTGTCAATGAATGCCACATTTATCTGAAAGTTTTGGCCGGCCGTATTGATGATGTCTGTTCAATAGGATTCAAAGTTCAGGATCGAATTGGCAGAATGTAACTCAGAGGTTGCACCTCCACTCAGCTCCAAAGACTAATCTTCCCCAGGTCCTCTTGACTCAACACGGCTTCCTGGATCCCGACTCCAATCATTGACTTTCACAGTCCTTATTCAAATTGGATCGACTGAACATCCAGCAATCTAACAAAATTGCCCTTGATTCAACTACCAGCAAAGAACTTCATGATGGGACTTGTTTTCACTTTTGTTGTTCAATGGTAATTTTTTCTCTCAGGAGGTACGTTGATGAATTCCTTGACAAGAGTTTCTTCGTGACCTAACCCTTTGAGAGCTCAGAATATGTCCGTTCTCCTCGAGAACCAAAATGTGGCTCTGCTTTTGTTGTACAGTACTACCTCCTTGATAAAAGCTCTTGGTAAAAGCGAGTATTGAGGATAATACTAGAGCAAATATTTTCGTGGCTTATCCCCTTGACTGCTTGACCACTTGACCGCTTTGCTTTATGCTTCAACCAATCTGAGTAGAGTCTCTAGGTCAAATGGATAAGCCACGAAAATGTGAGGGTTTTAGAGGGAAAATACAAGACCAGAAATTCCCATCTATCCTTGCTTTATCAGAACTCACACTAGAGGGTCTTTAGCGGGGATGCAGGTATGTAGTAATATCCGATAATTATCCTTAATTCTAACCTAGAGTTCTTGTCAGAGAAATGTCACTCTGAGATTTTTTGGTTCCAGTGATGCTGCCTGGGGTTGAGTTGATCATTTTGATATGATATGGAAGAATGAAGTACTGGATGAATGATTGCTCATGGAACAGGGTTTAACACTTTTTGTTCATTAAATTGGCAAGGACTTTGCAAAGTTTGACAATCTCGTCGAAAATGCCAACACTTGGAGCGCATCTTATTTTGGGTTAAAGTTTATTCCGTATTCATTCGACCGGCGCTTTACAGTAAGTCACACTGTAAAGTTGAAAATTCAGTAACATCGCAATGAGAGTTGGCCACAGTGTTTATATCCCTCCACAAAATGACAAGAATCAATATGCCCCACACCGGCGTTCTTCTAAATTCCTTTCCTGGGCATGGTCACACTTCTGCGTAGCTCCTGAGTCCTTGCTTTCTCGAGTTTTATGTCCTCTTTTTGAAAAAGATGTCACACGCTGGGTCTGGAACGGGACCCAAGCAAGGGTCTGAAAAGAGGAAATGAATTGATTGGCTTTAGTGTCAGCTTTGTGTCAAGCAACAGTTGACACTGGATTATTCCTGACAACAAACTAAATTCCATTCCTAGTCAATTATTTTAACAAGTATTTAATACAACTACCCCTCAAATAATTAATTCGCAAAATAAAACCTGCTTACGCATTCAAAGGCTCAAATATTACTTTTGAGCAAAAAGTATTGTTACAAATTGTTAGCTTTTTGCCTTTGGCGCTTACATTTCCTTTTGTTTTAGACTTACCAAAGGTCTTGTTTGTCTTTTTTCCAAGGGTTTCATTTTTTTGTACCAAAATGAAACTCCCAGAAAGTGGCGACGTCGCCTTTTTTGTTTTAGTGTCCAAACAGGCAAAAATGTTTGACAATCTACAAATGCCGTTCTACCAACTTTCTAAACCAAGAAATGGGCATCCCTCTTTAACTCCATAGTTCACTTTATGCCCTCATTTGCACCTTTTGAAACGTGGATAAAAGCATTTCAATGAAATAGCTGTCCCTCTATCCAAAATAAGCAAAGATTCCCATTAGTTCAAGTCGCTTTTTCGACAAAATTATTTGCACCCTAATTCCTACAATTCAAGCATATTTCTGGCAAACAAACCAGAATTTTATTCTCGCCTCCACTTTGTCTTCTATCCCGTGAAATTGGCAATCCTGATGCTTCCACTTTTCCTCATAAAATCACTGGAGCCTGTGACCATTCGATGTGCAATCTGCTGCACTCTCTCGATTAGAGCCACATCTCTCTAGAGCTAGGGCACTGTCAAATGCAAACGGCTGTGTAAGTCAGGGAAGGTTAGATTCCGAAAGGTTAGATAAACCGAATTTGCACAAAACTTTGCAAATAAACTTTCCAAAACATTGACATCAACACGTTCTGGAGGTCTGTAAGGGGTATTTTGCCTTCCATATCAGACAACATGTAGATGAATAGGAAAATAATATCATAATATCTTCTCGCATCTGGATTTGAAGGTGCTCTCCCTAGGTAGAAGGTTCTTGCCCTGTTCAGGGTGCGTCCTTCCCTGATTAGTAGGGCTCGGAAATGAAAGTCTTTTTCAGGGCCAAATAATCACAAAAATATTTTTTGAAAGCACTGAACAACTTTTTCCGAAGGAAAAAGAATGCTCAAACGCAAGGATGTAAGCCTGTTTAAAGGCAAAAAGACATAAAAAAACAACATAGAAATCAAAAGCCCTGAAAGTTGTCTTCTTACTTAGACCTCTAAATTAATACCCTCAACCAAACAGGTTTCTAGATCAAATTTGGTTTCTCTGGGTGAGAAATTTGGTTTCTCTGGCCCGAGAAAGTTGACCAGAATTCTTGAAAATTATTCATTAATAATAATAATATTTTGCGCTGAAAAGGCTCAAAATGCACAATAAATTGCAGGAGAATGTCAAATATTGCTTTTAAAATGGTTAAATTTGCAGAAAAATCTTGGATGTGGAAGTTTTTGCAAAATTTGCACATTTTGCAGAATGCGAGTTTTGGCCGGCCCAAGTCATCACCGTGGATCCCTGTTGGACGCTAGAATCACCCTCTTCAAAAGCAGGATAAGACCATTTTCTATCCATTTGTGATTTCCATCTTCCATGGCACGGTGTTACTCACAATACTGATAAAGATTTTTTGCAAATGCCAAGACTTATAATAATGATTTTCGTTGTTATGGAAACAAAAGGAGCATTTTTTGTAAAAAATCATTTTGGATTCTAGCTCAGATTAGAATATTAATCCAATTAAAACCTTCAAAGAGATAGCATTTTTTAAAACGTAATTAATAGATGTTGGAAGTAACCTTAGGTGCGTTTCCAACTAAAATTGTATTCAAATCCATGGAGCAAACTATAAGATATCTCGTTTTAAAAGATTGCAATTTCATCGAATTTGACAGCAAATTGCTCCGGTTATAGCTTAAAGCAATTGCCAAGAAATATAATAAGCTTTTTCTATGCCTAAAATATAATTGAAAATTTTTCACTTTTCTGAAGCAGGTAGCAAAGCCCGAATATAGTTTGCAATATAACTTAAAACTTACTTAATGTCAATGTTTCACAATTTTGATGCCATACTTGTCAGTCGCAACTTCAATGAAGCTTAATCTTGAATTTTGACAAAATTTTATTAACGTTCAATAAAAACATCGCTAGTACGTAGAAATTAATTATTGCAAAAAGTGACAATTTGGATAATTATACTGTCACTGGTATCGTTCAGATATTTTAGGAACACGATAGGATATTGTAACTTTTGGCACTTAAGTAAAATGAAAGGCAATTTTGCATGTTTTGTAAGTTTTAAGCGACATTTTTTGCTACTTTTTGCTTTTAAAGAAATCTTTAAGAAAATGGCGAAATATCATTTCTTGTCATGTCATTGAAAAACACAATCATATTCCTAGGGAATAACTGGAAACATAATTAGGCCGTTTTTCGATCTTTTAAGGCATAAAACGCAACCTTCAAGTTGTAATATTTAGGCATCTGCGGAAAAGAAGTTTATGAAATTTTACGTCAATTTCATAACTAAGAGTTTGTTTAATACTGATTGACTTCGTTTTTGACAATGTTGCATTTTAATGCACTTCAAGTGATTTAACACACTTATCTGAGCTAATTTTAAACATGTGTATTTCACAAAAGTTGTTCCTTTTGTCTCTTTGACAAAGAAAAACATATCTAGATGTCTTGGTATTTAAGCAAACACTTAACCAGAAAATATAACCACCGTGATGGCCAAGCGTTTACCAAGTAATTAGTATTCAACTGTATCTAAAGTTCTTCACTCTTATGGCAGAAATCTGTAGTTAGACTCTAGAGTAGAGGTCGACTTTGATAAACGCATTTAGACTATGATAGTTAGCCTTAAGACAATATTTCATTTTTTTTTCGATATTCCTTATTTTTAATAAGTTTTGGGGCAATTGGGAGAAAGTGACTGAAATATCAATAGCATGAATGCATACCCTAGGGTTCAGAATTATTGAGATATAGCAAACAAATAAATTGCCCTTTAGTACAAATGATCATAGAATATAGCTTAGTTCAGGCACTTTGTGCTCCTATCAAAAAAAGAAAAGTACAATATGGCGCAGTTGCTAGCAATTGCTTTTCCTGACTTATTTAGCTTATGAAGAATTTCCTATCATATTCATTCATGATTGGATTATTTAGTTCTAGGTTTTATCAGGAGCCGTAATCAGAGGCCCTGCTCTTATTTACACCAATACACAGGCTTTCTATTCTTACATTGTCTTTCGACGTTGGTTTACACCATTTTTGACACACTTTTCATCTGTAACATAATATTTTGTTTATCTTGCCCAAAAGAATAATTAAAAATAAAAGAAGAAATAAAAAGAAATAAAAAAGAATAAGCTGAATTACCAAGGAAAGAAGAGGTAGTTCTGGATGTAGTTCTGGAAGTAGTTCTGGAAGTAGTGGTGGTAGTAGTAGTAGTAGTAGTGGTGGTAGTAGTAGTAGTAGTTGTAGTAGTAGTAGTAGTAGTAGTAGTAGTAGTAGTAGTAGTAGTAGTAGTAGTAGTAGTTAGTAGTAGTAGTAGTAGTAGTAGTAGTAGTAGTAGTAGTAAGTAGTAGTAGTAGTAGTAGTAGTAGTAGTAGTAGTAGTAGTGGGTGTGGTGGTAGGTGGTGGTAGTGGTGGTAGTAGTGGTGGTAGTAGTGGTGGTAGTAGTGGTGGTAGTAGTGGTGGTAGTAGTGGTGGTAGTAGTGGTGGTAGTAGTGGTAGTAGTGGTAGTAGTGGTAGAAGTAGTGGTGGTAGAAGTAGTGGTAGAAGTAGTGGTGGTAGAAGTAGTGGTGGTAGTAGAAGCCGATGGAGTAGTGGATGTGTTAGAAGCCGTGGTTGTAACGGTGGTACTGGTAGTTGTAGTTGGTGTGGTAGTGATGTAAGGAATGGGGGCATCAAAAATGTTGGTAGGGGTTAAACCAATGTTGGCGATGGGAGTGGAGCTGCCGATTGGGTCTACAGATGAAAAAGCATAGTACACTGCCCATGCCAGGGTGACCAATAACATTCCAATCAGCTGTGGAAAAATGAATTTTGTTAGCTGCAAATCGTCACAAAATCATGAAAATATGGCAGTTCAACAGATCATCAATTTTTAGGGGAAAAGGCTTTATTCATTTCTTGAACAATTACCTTTTCTACATGGTAGTCTCACCCGTGTAACCTCTTTTCATCAAACTTTTGCACAATAGCCCTGCCATCAAAAACCTCCTGCATATTTACTTTACAAAAACAATGGTTTTGGTATGTTCTGGGGGTGAACAAAATGGATGTTGTACTGGCTGCTTGACGATCTTATTCAACTTACAGTAATCCATTATAAGTCTTATTAACCTTCCCCCACTGATTTCGTCTTAAACTGGGTGTAATATGTCCATTTCCAGGGTTGGAAGCCTCAAAGAATCTATGCTATCCCCTGACATCTTGCACATCATGGTGTCAGATATAGACAAGTGGGTCAGCTACGCAGATGACACCATCATCTACATAGCCTAGGAAACCAAAGCGGAAGCAGAAAATACTTTACAAAATACAACATTTGGAGTTCTCCAGTTAATGGAGGTATCTAAGCTTGCCGTGATTCCACCCAAATCCAAATTCATGATGATAGGAAAAAAACGGAAACAAACATAAAAGTGGGGAATGTAATGGTAAAGGAAAGGTTATCTAGATGACTTTTCCTGCTTTCATTCCACCCAAGACTATCACGCTTGCCTAAGACAAAGAAATCAGAAGCTTTTGCTTTGTGATGTCCTTGGTTTGGCACATTTGCTCATACCTTGCACAATTCTAGTCATGCATATGAGAAAGCACTAGTCAGAAATACAGTTAGTTACAAAGTCACCATCCAACTCCTTGTGGGGTTGATGTACCCCACAAGTCTACGACATGGTGCAGTCGGTTAACTAGCTTTTGCCCTCTGTCTTCTTGCGCTGCTCTCCCCTCATTGGGAGGGAAGTGGCAAAACTCTCCCTGTATCGGATTGATTGTGTGGAGTCAGTGGGCCACGCAACTGGCAAGAGTCTGGGGATAGGCCTTGTTATGTCCCTAAGGACACACCCCTAATCCAATATACACAGAGGGTTATATCTTCACGTCCGTTCTATTCAAGATCAAGATTAGGAGTCAGAGAGGCAGAGAGATATATAGAGAGAGCAATAGAGAAAGAGAGAGCAGGACAGCTGCATATGCGCATGTGCATGCAATACAAGTACACACCATCTCCCCTCACAGATGGAAGCATCCTCTTTCTCAGAAGTTTGAATAAGTATTGGGGAAAAAAAGAATCGCTGGATTTGCTGAATTAGAAAGATGTGTGCAAAACGTCGTCTCTTGAAAAACTGGACAACTCGTTTCTTCACCACGACAAGTGGAGTTATCCAGTAAGGTATCAAATTTCTTCTTAGGCATCAATTGACGAAACATGATGATGACTCAAGGTGTAGAAAAAGTTGATAAGAAGACTAGAATTTTGAATGGAACAATCCACACATAGTTGGTAATTGTAAGAGTAAAAGGGCGAGAGAAAGTGGGTATCCTCCACGGTACAAGGTGGGCATCATCCACAAACAGGGTGGGCATCATCCACAATACATGGGGCTCATCCCAATACAGGGTGGGCATCATCCACAATTCAGGATGGGCCATGTACTATCCACGGGAGCATCCTCCATAATACAGTCAGGTTGGGCTCATTCCACAATTGCACAGTGGGCATTTCAATCCCCACAATTTTCAAACGCGGCATCATCCCACAAAACGGGGGGTGGCATCATCCACAATACAGTGGGCATCCTCCACGGTACAAAGTGAGCATTCTCCATGATAAGTGGTGGCAAAAGGCCACACGCAGAAGGGGCGGGCTGGACAAGTCCGCAAATGGTGTGCCAGGTTTTCCTCACCAAGGGGATGCACTTATTCGCAAAAGGCGGTTCTTGGCTTGGAAACTTGATGTCCTCAAAGGTCCATAAGTGTAGATTCACAATATATGGACGTAAACAGAGGGCAGCAAGTCGGACATGCCGATTGCGCCATGTTATGTCCCTAAGGACACACCCCTAATCCAATATACACAGAGGGTTATATCTTCACGTCCGTTCTATTCAAGATCAAGATTAGGAGTCAGAGAGGCAGAGAGATATATAGAGAGAGCAATAGAGAAAGAGAGAGCAGGACAGCTGCATATGCGCATGTGCATGCAATACAAGTACACACCAGGCCTAAGTGCCCCCGACCCTGTTGGAGGACCCTTAGGGAGCCCTTATGATCCTGTGGGTAGACCCCATAGGATGGCATTTGACCCAAATGGTAGGCATTGGTGCCTGTGACCTGTGGGATGGACCCTTGACCTTGAGGGAAGGCTGCATGACCGTGTGCGATGGCCTCATGACCTGAATGGTGGACCTTGATGCCTGTGACTTGTGGGATGGCCTTGTGACCAAGTGGAAGAGCCCCTCGAGCCCCCGTAAAAGGGCCCCCAGTGACCCCTTGGGATGGACCCCCTTGTTATGAATCCCCGACCTCTTGGGATGGATGCACCTGTGACTCCCCCAGTGAGGGAGATGTGATGTGCTTGGTTTAGCACTCTTCCTCATACCCTGCATTATTCTAGTCATGCGTATAAGAACGTACTAGTCAGAAATACGAGGCGTCTTTCAGATCAAACCGGATTGCTTGTGCCAAGCACAAATCGGAACTTGAATGGGTTAGGCACCTTCTCCACATGAACTTGTGGCAAATTGTGACACTTTTTGTTTTAAATGTTTGGGCATATCTCCCACTCGCCTTAAGCTATTTGAGTTTGTAAACAAGCCTTCTTGTGAATCCCCTCTTCTCGGCACCATGACACGCACGTGCCCATGACTACGTTGCCGACCACGCCCGCGCCGGCCAGGATGTCAAGACCATCCTCAAACTTTCGTTGGATGCACATGGGGATCAAGTTCCCAAAAGGACTCAAGTTCACAAAATCGTGGCTGATGTCAAGGCTGGGAAAGACATCCACAACAAGCGCCATCTGAATACAAAGAGGACAAAGATTTTATATAACTGTCTACAAGATCCTGCATGAAGATGTTAGTCTTGTCAAGAAATCTGCAAGATGGGTCCTCAAGCAGCTCACTGAAATCCACAAAAAGAGGAGAGTGGAGTGTGCGAAGGCCTTCAATTTCTTTAAGGGCAAGGCCTTCCCTAAATCCATAGCCACCATGGACGCCAGACACCAGAGAGAGCAAATGGTCATCACATGGTTTGACAATGCCGGCCAACATTATGTCCCAGTTGGAAGTAAAGTCAATGCCAGTTCCTTTTGCAATGTCTTTGCCACCTTTTGGAAGATCAAGAGACCAGTCATTCAAAGGGGGAATGGGCCCTCAACAAGGACAATTGCAACAGTCACATGGCCAGGATCACAAAGGAGTTCATCGCTGCCAGGTCCATCAGGATTACCAGCCTTCCCCCTTTTTCTCCAAACCTGGCGCCGGCGGACTTCTTCCTTTTCCCCAAGGCCAAAAATGTGTCGGCAGGCACATTCATTAGCGGAAGGAGACGAAGTGGGAGGGGGAATGCCGCACCATTACCAAAGATAATTATGTGGAGGCCTTTGACAAGTGGGTAGACTGCAGGCAGAGATGTGTTTTTTTAGAGCGAGACTATGTGGAAAAATGATGTTAAATACAAGTCTAGTTAGTCCCAACCGTTCGTTCCATGCAGTCCCAATCCAGTTTGTAACTAACTATTTGAGGCGTATTTCAAATCAAAGTCACCATCCTACTCCTTTCGGGATTGACCACGGACTTCTAGAGATAAGGACTGCACACGGAAGCCAAAACTTTGTATCTCTTAAAGCGTTCGTCTTATTCCAAATAAGCATTTCATACGACCAAAAGATCATGTTGAATAGCTATGCTTAGGGAGCTCAGAATATTTGGTCAAAGTTATGTAGATTCTTGACAACGTAACATTAAAATGGTCCACTTTGCATGTAAACTATATAAAAATGACCTACCTTTAATTGAGGTGATCTAGTTTCTTGTTCTATAACCTTAACTGATCTCCAAGTATGCTGGCCACTGACTCTAACCATTGACTCTAACCATGGACAATGTAAAGTCTATGGCCAACATACTTGGAGATCAGTTCTCTAGTGTGTTTTCAATTCGAAGGAGTTTAGGAGAAGCAGCCTATTGCTCTATTGATTAGCTTGTTGAGATTGGCAAGGCTTGTCAAGTTGAGCGTTTAGATTAACTTGTAGTCACAAATCAAGATACTTTGGAGGCCATCGGGAACTTGTGACTCTCGAGCCCTCCTGGTCGTGATGGTGTGACAACTCATTTTCTGATGAGATGCTCACTGGTTCTTGCTCCTGTTTTCTCATATTTGATGTGTTGCATCTTGGATCAGGGCAAGTTTCCATCTTCACTAAAATTGGCTCACGTTGTTCCAATTTTTAAAGGGGGAGATAGTCGCTCCCAAGTAACTATAGGCCGATTTCTCTTACTTCGAATATTGCGAAGGTGTTTGAAAAGATCATAAAGTCCAAACTTGTTGAATTTCTTGAGGTCAATGAAGTCCTTCCTCCTAGCCAGCACGGGTTCCGAGCACATTTTAGCACGGTTACCCAACTGATTGAGCATTAAGAGCAGGTCATTGAGGGACTGGAAAGGCATGAGTTAGTTGATGTTGTCTATCTTGATTTTGCCAAGGCCTTTGATAAAGTAGATCATGCCCTTTTGTTGAATTGACTTCATGACATTGGGATCCAAGGCAAGGTTCTCAAATGGATAAAAAATAAAGTGACACACATGATGTCAAACCGGGTGTTCCCCAGGGTTCAATCCTAGGGCCAAACTAGATTACCCAACTTAAAAAATGAATTTCATGTGAGGCCATTTTGGATTGGTCAAGATTGGCCAAGTAAATGCAAGTACTTAGCACTGAGTTTCTGAGAAAATTACCCAAGCCATGGTTTTCGTATATTTGATGTTATTGAATCATATTTGAATATGGTAGTGACTTATATCTTATGTCTACGCCGCGCTGAAGTCTTCTCTGGCAACTCTTTTCGTCCGACAAGGAACCTGACATCCGTTTATTGACAACATCGGTTGTAGTTGGGTGTTTTACTTGAACTTTCCGTCGATATCTGAATATACCTCTTGAATTGCTCCAAATTTAAGCGAAAAAGCAAGAAAAAAAAACCACAGGAGCAAGAATCTACCTGGCACTGTCTCTCGTCTTGAAAAAAGTCGTCGGCAGCATAAGAGCACGCATTGTCACCTAAAAATGATTTCGATTATCTTCCATTGTTATAAAATTTAGCTTCTCGGACCTTGGAGGCTGCGCCCATCAGGGGTCGCTTTTCATGCTTCTTGTCTTCTACTAGAGAGCCCTCTTCTCAACTAGGTTTTAGAGTCAATTGTAGTTAATGTAAACGTTTGCATTTTTGAGCCCTCCAAAAAATCCAGTCTAGTCAAAACCATGAAGATGAAGTACTTTCTTCTCCTAACAGTTCGTTCAATGTTTAATTTCCCGCTGAGAGAGTGGTACATGAGTTCCATCTTCATGTTCAATCACTCAATTAGGAGGTTACGCTACAGTGAAAAGTCATCTAGCGAGTTTTTAGAGAGCTTTCCTCCCCACTACTGCTGCACTCCATGGATAAACATAGGATTAGACATTGGATTAAAACCCCAGCTGTGGTATGAAAATTGTTTACATGCTATTGAAGTTCTTGGGTGTTCCAACCATAGCTATTCTCATCATACTATGTCTTTTTCGATGAGACTCTATTGGAACTATTTTAGTGAAGTTATGATACATTTTCCCAACTCTTGGACATCTAATTGTTTGTTACCTGGACAGCAAGTCCATTTGTTGTTGAAAGGCCATTGAATTGTTTGTTTTGTGCGTAGTTGAGGAACGAAGACTGTGTGTTCCACGAGTCCACTATGTCCATATCATGAATGTCCATATTCTGAAACAAAAATGAATATTTTGATATTGTTTATTATTCTGGTCCACTTGGCTAATGTTTGTCATGGGATATAATAACATGTTAAAACAAAAGAGAACCTTCGTAGATGAATACATTTCATCAGTTTTCACATTAGCACTTGGGCAAACCAAATCATTATGTCAAAATGCATCCAAGAACCAACCGTCAACATTCAATTGTTGTTTTTTTACCTGTTCGCGCCCCCCCTCAGTCCAATCACGTACTTCAGATCCCTAAATACACTACTAATAATTATTATTTGATTGAATTTTTTGGAAAACCGGGATGTAACTCTTTTTTCATCACGAACGAGGTTTCCAATTTCTGGCCGACGTTCGTCAAACAAGAGGTGAAGAGATCTTCAAAGCTTCATGAGCAACCAATTTGATGTGGGAACTCACAATCTGCGTTCCTCGAGAATTTCGTAAGAAGTTTAATTACGTCTCATGAAAACTTATGAAAATTAGGTTCCGACGATTTTTATTCCGGGTAGTACCTACATTCGCCCATCTCTTCTGTGCACCTTTTAACATTCAAATCTCGATCAAGCAGAATTTTCGTTGTTCTGTCATGCCTTGATATCTACCAGTTTCTACTCGCTAGAATAACAACAAGAAACGCGCAACCTTAAGGCGCCAGTTTACCAAAGTATCGAAATCTTGGGACTTACGTCATGAGATGACTTCCACCTAATGAAGCTCAAAAGATGCCTTCTTACCCGCAAAAATACCATGACGTCAGTACTACACAGATGTTGGATAACTCAATCCTGTGCTGAGACAAGCATAATGCCTATTCTTAACTCCATCAAGGGAGAAACGCTAAACATCCAACAGAGTTCCAACAGGAGATGGGGTTGGGTTGTGCCTAGGACACGCAAAGTCGGACAGGAGACCGACCGACTCTATAAAAGGTCAACCCATGGACAGAGCAACAGAATGATGAAAATAAAGTGAAACTAAAAACATAGTTCTTTCCTCAAACCGCGCAACATTGGAAAAAAATGCTTTACCCAAGGGTGGAATCCATCCTTTCATTGCAGCGTTCGAAGTAGTAACCAAGAACCTGCTGTCAGCCAACAGGAAAGCCAAGTTAGAAGGTGCACGGACTTGGAATCAACGCTGAGAAGCCAGAAGGAGCTTTAAGCCATGTCTGCAATGTCTTTGAGGAATTGTTGCATTGAACATGATAAGCCCTTTGATGTCCAAGCCGGTGGTGGGCCGATGTCTCCACAATCCCATGGTCTACATGAAAAGCTGACAGATTCGACCATGAGCTACTTGGACAACCCGTTTAGCCCCCATGAGGAAGGCAAAGAGGGCAGGAGTCACATGTTGGTTCTCGATGTTGGTTCTTCAATGAGGACAGATGTCTCAATTTGGAGCTCGAGGAGAGAAGTCAGTTTTTGAACCTCTCCGAGGAAGAACCCCCTACCATTGTTAAATGGTGGGACTTTGCCATTGTTGTGGTGCCAAGAAGTGGGAACTGTTTCGAAGGACAGAGATCGTCATCGTATGGGAGTAAGAAACCCAGGAAGCCGTGAAGAAGAGCAAGAGGACCTGGGAAGTGCCGAGTCTGAGTACAGCACTTCGTCACTCTGTTAGTGGACCTTCAATCCCATCGAGTGGACGTCATCCAAGCATCTCCGTTGGACCATCTAGCCACACATCGATCAGTAATTATTAACTCATTGTTCCATGTGTGAATATCCCCATTTTTTATTGGCCCAACAATTCCCCCACTTTTCTTACCGGAGCAAGACAACTGATAGGCGGTGTGTTTGTGATGAATAAAGTAGATTGAACAGATTGTACAGTTTGTCTTGAGGAGTACCTTAGATTTCCCAGACGACCGAGATAGTTCTGGCATCGTAGGAAGTAGAGGTAGCAAGTGATTTGTATTCAACTGTATCTGAAGATCATCCCTCTTGTGGCAGAAATCAGTAGTTAGACTCTAGAATAGAAGTCGACTTTGACAGAGGCATTTAGATTAGAATAGCGACCCCATTTTCCGGGATAGTAAGTCTTGAAGATTGGCCCGGGTGTATGCCATACAACCGAGATTGATCTGGGACCGTGGAGAGTAGAGGTAGCTAGCGATTTGTATCCTTAGTCAATTGATGACTGTTTGAGGCCCTGATAAAGAAAGCTCGAACCATTGATTGTATGCCCTGATTAGGGCTATAATCGGAGGCCTTAAGATAGGTCTAAGAAATTGACGCCCATGTACCAGGTGCTCTCCATCTTTGAGAGCTATCAAGGTAATTTTACCTAGTGCTTGGGTCAAGAGTTCCATGCTTCCGTTCACCACGGGAATTCAATGAGTCAGGACCTTTCACCCCTGGCTGATGGACGGAACACCATCCATCACCAGCCTGAAGAATGGACCCATGGTTTGGTACTTGGAAATGCACAACTAGACTCTACCTCCCCAGCACCACCGCACCCGGGGTCCTCTGTGCCACGGTTGGTATCACAAGAAGGAAATGTAACAGACTTTTACCTTAGAAAAGAGCTCTTTTGCAAGTCCGAGGACCCATTTATTGGTAACGGCAAAGAAGATTGATTACTATGAGGACCAGTCCAAGTCGTCAATTACCTGGTCGCAGGAGGAGCTAATCCGGACCTGGCATTGCGAAACATATGATTATATTGATAAAAACCAATACTCTTTATACTCACCCATGGTGATTTGAGTGGTATCCACAATAAACAATAAACAATATGGTACCGACGATATGGGTCAAATAACAAGGTTGTCCAAAGCCTCCGTAGAAAACTGGAGAGCTTCCCTTCACTCGGAACTGGTCCAACCTTGGGAAAAAGATTGAAAGAACTCTACCACCTCTGTCCAGTAATCTCAGCTCAAATTATCTTTGTTCCCAGCCTCACTATATTGAACTTTCCAGAGGGGACACGCCTGGTTTGGGAAAAACTTCCCAAGTGCATCCAAAATAGATGGAGAACTAAGGGTAACAATTTTGAAGCAAATTTGGGACATACAAGGCACCCCCGTTCTCGTTCTTTTTGGAATTCTTTGGCAAGGCAGCAGATGAATTCTCAAATGAGAGTTACTCACGGCTGACAAACGCTGACTCACCATTGAAATATGAGGCTAGAACATTAACCACTTCCAATCAATCTCCCTTACAACCTCAAAGGCGGCCATCCTTTTGTTCCTTTCACGGTTTTATCGGGCACAAGATCAAAGATTGTTCCAATGCATCCAACACCATGATGACCACGACCACTTGTTGGACGCCCCAATGTTCCCGGTCCTCTTGGGAATCGGAAATGCACGTCCCACTTGGGGACGCTTTTGACACTAGCCCAAAATGTGAGCTCGCGGGTACTTCATGGGAGGATGAATGTCTCTTGTGCATCATTGGCAAGGGAATTCATGTTAATGTGAAGGGAACCTGGAGATGCCCCTACCATTTAAAAAGACGAATCCCAAACTGCCAATGAGGCAATAGTCTACCGCAGAACCAAGCAAACACTGAACAAACTTGCGGGTTGCTCAATTCGAGCTAGTGAAAGAGCTTCCATGTCTGCCACAAAACCATTCCACTTGAACTAAGAACACCGCAACTACTAGAGGTTTTATTGATTTAAAGAGAAAGGTGGAGGCCAATAGTTGGTTCAATACATTGCTCAGGTACATCTTTTTGGAAACCGACCTAGCCCCGCAGTAGCCACGTTTGGGCTCCCATTTGTCGCCATCAGGGCACTGACTTCAACAGCAAGGGTAATCAAGTGACTTAAACAGAATGTTTACATTGATGCCGGCCTTGGAAGCACTCACTCCATACTCTATAACTGAAGCTATGGACACTCTTATGGATGCCATACACATCTTGTCTGAATAAAATATTCGCCTCCACAAAATGGCATCAGTGAAGAGCAAGTTTGTCTTGCATTCCCAGGGGTGTAAAGGGCTAAAGGGCGCCACCAGGTTGGACTGGAGGTTACCTCATTGCAAAGAACATTGGGGGTGGCTTGGGACGTGAACACTGATGCGTTCATAGTTGAAGTCAGGGTTCCTGACCGACCATGTACCAAGCGAGGGGTTCCGGCCAGCACTGTGATCTTAGCTGGGCGCCTTATTCAAAGAAAAGTCGTCTCTAGCAAAGCCAGTGAACCAAAAGATCTTCAAGAGTGTGCATGGGATGAAACGCTACCTTCTCAGTTTAAAGCTGAATGGAATCAGTGGGTTAAGGCACTTTGCTCCTTAGATGCTTTACCAGTGCCAAGAGGCATAACGCCTGTGGGATTTGGAAAGGTTCTTAAACAAGAGCTCTACGAGTTAGCTGTTGCTAGTGTAGAGGCCATAGGATATGTCATGTACTTGAGAATTGTGAATGCTCAGGGAGAGGTGGCAGTGGCTTTCCTCATAAGTAACTCAAGGGTGTCTGCCCAATCCCCTACTTTGGGTTCTCGCCTTGAGTTGTGTGAAGCACTTGAAGCAGTTGCAACAGCCCGGTATGTGTTTGAAGAACTTCATTAAAAGCCTGAGGAAGTTCATTATTACTCGGACAGCTAGGTACTTTTAGGTTACCTGAAAAATGAGACACAAAGATTCAATAGGCACGTCTCCAGGAGAGTGGCACTTGCAGAGAATTGGCAATATTGGCAAGAAAGGCGTTTAACCCTGCTCCTGTCCCCATAGTTCAAGAACCTTGCTGAATACAACATGGTTGGATGCCCCGGAATTTCTCTGGAGTAAAGTAGGAGCTAACCCATCTTTGCAAGGCTATAAACCTTTCACATTGACCGATCTGCCGGAAGTAGATGAGTAGTAGAATTACGTGATCTTGTATGATGGAATGGCTGTGGATGGTTTTTTGGCAGATCTCGTTAAAGATCTCAACAAATGAAATTGACAAGTAAATGTCGTCACAGCGAAACTTAGTATGTACAGTATTCAGAGAAGGTACGAAAGGTATCTGATATTGTACGTTTTCAAAGTCATACATGAGCTTTGTCCCAACCCAGGATTTAGGGTCAATTCTAGTGACCGTAGAGGATTAATGTGCGTTTTGAGAGCACCTTCAAGCCCTCGAGAATCCAGGCTAGTTAAAACAATGAAGTCCAAGTCTCTTCTTTCTCGGGCTCCTTCATTGTTCAATTTGTTGCCCTCAAATATTCGTAGGGCTTATGTATGTAGGCGTGGATCCAGTAGCAGGATTTAAGTCAGACTTGGACAAGTTTTTGACCAAATTCCTGATCAACCTTATTTTCAAGGGTTAGCTAGATCAGCCAACTCCAATTCGTTGATTGATCAAATAATATATATAAACAAAAGTCAAGTAAAATCAGTTGGGTAACCGTGCTAAAATGTGCTCGGAACCCGTGCTGGCTAGGCGGAAGGACTTCATTGACCTCAAGAAATTCAACAAGTTTGGACTTCTTGATCTTCTCAAACACCTTCGCAATATTCGAAGCGAGAGAAATCGGCCTATAATTACTGGAAAGGGACTTATCTCCCCCATTAAAAACTGGAACAACGTGAGCTAATTTTAGTGAAGATGGAAACATGCCGTGATCCAAGATGCAACGCATCAAGTATGAGNACGTGAGCTAATTTTAGTGAAGATGGAAACATGCCGTGATCCAAGATGCAACGCATCAAGTATGAGTAAACAGGAGCAAGAACCAGTGAGCATCTAATCAGAAACTGAAATGTCACACCATCAGGGCCAGGAGAACTCGAAAGCCTCAAGTCCCTGATGGCCCCTAAAGCATCTTGATCTGTGACTACAAGATCATCTAAACGCTCAGCTTGACTAACCTTGTCAATCTCAACAGACTCATCTTCAGAGCAATGAGCTGAATATAGGGTTGATCAACAATAGTGATTTGAAGAAATGTCCATGACTAAAAGATACCATTGGACTAACATTTACACACTCACTAGGAAAAAAATCATTAGCATTGGCTTTGAAATTAACATAAAGGGACTTGGGGCCCAAAATGAGTGAAATCTGGACATCTCCAACTCATTTAATTTGGTTCCCGTTTCTAAGATCAGTTTTCAACCAAAGAAAAAATAAAGAAAGAAAATGCATCGGCGAACAAATTAATTTTAGGAACCATAATGTTCCATAAATCTTTTTTTCGGAATTAGTAGCAACAATTACAAGATATAAGTGATGCATACCCTTAATACGCCTCTCGGCTTTGACTCCAACCAAGTGTGTCGAGAATTTTGATCCACGCAGAATTCGATTAGTTCTTTGAAGGGGTTACGCGAATATGCAATAAAACCGGTTCAGTTTTTTTCTGGACAACCATTGAAGATTTAAATTTGTTTATAATGACAAACCGCAGCAAAATACCGTGCTTTGGTAACATTGAAAAATATCAATTTTCAGAACCTTTCTTTCCCTTTTAAAAAGTAGACAGCTCGACGACCCCAAAGAGGAGCTGATTTTGTTTCAAACAATATGAATAATGACCTGGAGTCTAAATATTTACACTTCTACTTTGCCTCTACTCTACTTTATGATCTTGAAGTACGGGAAACAAATAAATAATCAAATACAGACACTTGCTCTATGCAATTCTTCATATTCTGATGAATGTCAGTTCATAGCTAGTCACCTTAAACAATTGCAGTATAATGATGAAAACTCACTGCTGTTGAAGACTTGGGAGTGTTAATTGTTCTTTGAATCGTCAGAAGATGAGAGCAGTTCCGCTTCCTTCTCGGAATATCGGCTATCACTGATTTCTTTTCTCTGAAAGAGCACAACCTGACTTCAGGTCTACTTGATGTCCTCAAACTGGTTTAAGTTCTACAGGGGTGGGGGTACTTGGTAATTGAACTTGCAGTCGGAAAAAACGACTTTTAAACAGCACTAAAAGCAGGCAAAAAGAAGAATTGAACCCATATATGTTTTTGGTATGTATTTGGTCTGTGGTCTCAATGATGGAGCCCTGGGGAACACCTGACTTGAAACCATGTATGTCACTAAGGGATACCTTAACAATTTGCTTCCTATCATGAATGAACCTTGCCTTGGATCCCAGTGTCATAAATTCTATTCAAGAAAAGGCCATGATCTACTTTATCCAAGGCCTTGGCAAAATCAAGATTCACAACATCAACTGAGTCGTGCCTTTCCAGTCCCTCAATGACCTGCTCTAAATGCTCAATCAGTTGGATAACCGTGCTAAAATGTGCTCGGAACCCGTGCTGGCTAGGCGGAAGGACTTCTTTGACTTCAAGAAATTCATCAAGTTTGGACTTCTTGATCTTCTCAAACACCTTCGCAATATTCGAAGCGAGAGAAATCGGCCTATAATTACTGGAAAGAGACTTATCTCCCCCATTAAAAACTGGAACAACGTGAGCAAATTTTAGTGAAGATGGAAACATGCCGTGATCCAAGATGCAACGCATCAAGTATGAGTAAACAGGAGCAAGAACCAGTGAGCATCTCATCAGAAACTGAGATGTTACACCATCAGGACCAGGAGAACTTGAAAGAATCAAGTCCCTTATGGCCTCTAATGCATCTTGATCTGTGACTACAAGATCATCTAAACGCTCAAATTGACTGACCTTGTCAATCTCAACAGACTCATCTTCAGAGCAATGAACTGTTGCTTCTGAACTCAGTGGGGTTGAAAACACACTGGAGAACAGATCTCCAAGCATGTTAGCCATAGTCTCTACATTGTTAATGGCTTCCCCATCAACCTCAAAAGGCCCAAAAGTCACACTAATTCTCAAAATTGCCCACCCTGCCTTTTTTAGGTAGTGGCTGACTCACAAAGCGCCCCGTGCAGTGCAGAACGTAAACCATATTTCGTGCATAGTAAGGGGGCTATGCAAATTCTAAGAGAAACATGAAGAACTTTGTTCTCTTTTTTAAGATCAATGGTGAAGCCATCAGCAATGTTGAAGTTACGGCTAAAATGCTTGGTTTTGGACATATTTGAGCTTGGTTACCCAACTAATAAGGCATGTGAATCAGATGTACAGTTTATCTAAAGGGTCATGAGTCAGTTGGAGTCCATCTTGATTTAGTGAAGGCGTTTGCTAAACTATGTTTTGGCCTTTTTTGAAGAGGGCTCATTAGATTGGTATCAAAAGTAAGGTTTGCAAATAGAGTAAAGTTAAAATTGTGGTAGGAGGCAAAAGCTAAGGTTGAAGGATCACTTCGTGACATACATGATGTCAAACCAGGTGTTCCCCTTGGGTCCATTTTAGGGCCGCACCTTTTTGTAATATTCATTGCTCCCAAGCTTAATGTGTGTTGAAAAGAATGCTTTGATAGGTCAAGAGAGTTCAACCAGAGATTCAGGACAACTCCAATCCTTGGCACTATACATGTACAGTCTCTGACGAAGATACTAGCGACATAATTATCTACATGTTCAGATACTTCAACAGCCTGTGTCACAACCCAGGAGTTGAACACACATTGAGCCATAGAAGGGGCATTAGTTGTACCATTCCACATCGAGCTAATTCGAGGGACATCAAGATCTTATAGAATCTTAAGGCGGAGTTTTGTCTTTAACAGGATCCCAGCCATGTTTAAACTTTTTGCCACTAGCTCTCTGACAATTCTACGATTTAGATGAACCTTATAAGCGCTTTTTGCGTTTTAAGCTTGATTTTGTTCGCATTTTGCAATCAATACCTGAACAACCCTACGTTCAGGGATGTTTCAGAGCGGCAAATTCAAACTTGTTGTCGGACCATTTTTTTAATCAAACATGACTTGCTGGGAAATCATTCCCAAGCATCTGTTAGAAACCCGTAAAAAATATTAAAAACTACTTACATCAATTTGAAAAAAGAACAAATGATTTTAAAAAGCGTTTACTTAATTAAGGCATCTTTTTTAGGTCCAGTTGGCCCATATTTTGTAAGATATTGAAAACTCCAAAAACAAATACCATAAATGTGAATGAATCTTGAAAAGCTTTTTGAGCCACTCTCTAGACGAGAAAACTGCAACAATATGTCCAAAATTCTTGGAAATTGTACAGCTCTCGATTTTTGAAAAATTGACGAATATGTACTCATTTTACAGGACTTTGATATTTTCAACTCTGGAAAGCTGAATATCAGGTATTTCCGAGGGCATGCGTGTTTTCTATTGTTATATTTTTCATACCTACAGTGGCCAGAAAATCACCGTGTACGGAAAATTTACACCATTTTCAACTTGGCAAAGATAAAAATAGGAGCATGTAGGGAAGTCGCTTGGACAGATGAGTTTTTCTTTTATCTTCGCATAATTCGATACATCTTCGCATAATTCGAAATATCGTCAATTTTGGCCGCATTTTCATTCCATGGACCATGTCGCCAACTAGAAAGAAAGTTTTCAGGAAAGGAAAAGAGAAAGTGGATTTCGCCATTTCAACTTTCTCTCTGTGCTTGTTCGAGTCCAGATCATGTTTACCTAAAGCACCTGTTATGACTGTGGATGAAAACGAGTTTTACCTGTTGACCATAGCTTGATTCATCGATTTGATAGCAACTTTTATCTCTAAGATCTCTAGCATTGCCGGTCGAAGTACAAAAATGCCGCCTTGACAGTTTTTGAGTTAGATTGTACTGTCTGCGTGCGATTAGGGATGACATCGAACAGATGTAGGTACGTGACTCTCAAGATAAAATTTGGACATCAGGAAGCCACAGTGTTGATGGCCTATATCATTATTTACTATTTCAAGTAGATCAGTACGACACCTAATTTTCAAAAAAACAAGAAAACAGTCCTTCAAGTGGCTTGGCTGAAGATGCTTTTCTCTTCCAAAGACCTCTTGGTAGCAAGAAGAAGCGAATTACCCCACGATGACTTGACCATAGCTGGATTCTTGGATACAATCGTCGTTTCCTCTCCTCTCGTCTCACCACGGTGGTCAAAAGCCTTATCACATTTTGAGAGAAATACGCGAATTTATGTCAGCAGTTTTCTATATCTTGCAAAAGCATGAGAGGCACTTTTGATCTTATAGCTTTTATTGAATTATTGCTCCCATTGAAGGCTTTTGTACAGAAGAGCTAACAAAATTCGCTTGGATATTTCTGCCAACCTTTAAAAAGTCTATTCAACGTGTCATTCGTCTCATTAGTGAGACGAGATGGGTAAGCTGACCATCGAGGAATAAAAAAAAACATTAGAGGAGTGTTTGGTCTTTGCAACGCATTTTCGAGATTGTGGAATGTAAATTAACAGAGTTGCAGATATGTTAGCCCAGTGTGAAGATTATGCTATTTAAACTACTTTGAAACATTGCTTCTCAGAGAGAATAACTAAGCTTCATAGTTTTCAGTGGATGTAGAGGTGTATGAAGGTTTTTACCACGTCAAAAATGTGAGTGAGTGATATCAGCTGAAAAGTGTAGTTCACCTTCTGAACCTCTCAGAGTTTATCACAGAAAAAGTCTTTCAACTCAGGAGGCTATCTAAGTGGCCATGCTTGTTAGTCAATGTCTGTTTTTTAGAAAGAGGGGGAACGGGGTGGGGACTTTTTCAGTTCTTCCATCAAAGTGGAACACATACATGTGGATATTTGTAAAACAGTTGTAACATAGCCCTGTATGGTTAGGGAACCTTTAGTTCAAGCCTAGCAGGGGTAGGGGTCCTTATAACCATGTCCCACAGGGTAGGGACCCTTGCTACCGATAGCATAAGACTTTGGGTAAGGTTAAGGTAGGGAGACTTACTTTTGGGAGATCCGCCATTTTTTGAAACCCTGGCTTGGCGTTTCTTTTCTTGCAAAGTTACATCTTCCAATAGTCCTTTTAACGACTTCACGGCCTTTCAGAACATGGTAGCGTTGTCGAAGAAGCACCACGGATATTTTTGAAGACGAATTGTTAAGGATTCTGCGCCTTCTTTAAATACTGCATTGTACCAATCTTCTGGGTTTGTCGCAAGAAAGTACTTGCTGTTTAATTCTTAGATTATTCTTGCTTGTTCTATTGGCAAAAGCTTAAGCTTTTCCTGAAAATGTAACTAGAATCTCAATACTTTACACACAAAAGAGCAAATGTCAAAATATTTGCATTTTAGAGGTCTCTTCACCCAGAAGAACCAAATCTGATCTGGAAACCTGCTGCATGGTTTAGGGTGTTAATTTGGGGGTCTAAGCTTGGAGACATCTTTGGGGCCTTTGATTCTTAAGGTTGTAAAATGAAATGTATTGAAACATTTGTAAAATTGCTTCAAACTTTTGCAAAGCTAGTTTAATGTTGTCTTTTTTGCTTTTAAGCAGGCTTATATCTTTGTTTTTCTAAAATATTTTTTAGTGATTTGTTCCTCAAAAGGAATTTCATTTCCGGGTCCTACTGATCTGGGCAGGACACACTATAGACATGGCAAAAACCTGCTACTTAGAGAGAGCTGGAAGATATTATGATATAATTTTCCTTTTCATTTACAAGTTGTCTGATATGCAGGGGAAAAATAGCCCTTACAGACCCCCAGAACGAGTTGATGCATATGTTTTGGAAAGTTTATTTGTAATTTTTTTGTGCAAATTCGGTTGATTTTTATGTAAATTTGGTTTCATTAAATACCATATTTATCTGCGGTTTTAACCGGCCCTGGGGATGATGCCGTCTTCATCAGTGGGGCCGTGATTCATATCTGCTTGTGTCTCTAGAGGCTGACATAAGGTTTAACCAATCAAAACAATCTGTTCTTGAATGACTGAAAACGGGAAATCCAGTATGTCTGGTTATCATGGCCTCTAAAGTTATTGCCACCTAGTACATCGGTGATTGTTCAAGATCCGGTTTTCAAACGGTGGAATTCCAACGTTAAACTTGTTGGCAAACCAAACTTTCTCCGTCAATACCTTCGCTTTTCATCAGCTCGAGTGTCATGGCGAGCCTGGAAATGCATCAAAGAACTTTACAACCCAGTGATAAACCAACCAAAGCCATCGGTTGACCTTCTTCACTGAAACAAACTCAGAAGAAGAAATAGAGTATCCAAAACCCCGGATGATTTATTGTGTTGGTGCCAACATTGTGTCCTTACTCCTTAATTTTGTACCTATAGCTCGTACATGAAATTAAGATTTACTGGAAGGGCTATGGCAACTCGAATATGACCCCATGTTATTTTTCTTCCAATCTTTCTTTTCATCTATTTCATACCATCCCCAATACGTTCGTTCACCACCTATGGTTAAAAAGACAGGTTCTCACGGTCACTCTTTAACCATTATTTTACCAGGGTAGCAGTAACGAAATAACAAGTAATTAAATTACAATAATTCGTTCCTTTTTTCGAAATAAGAATGCAATTCATCCCATTACATTTGAAGATTATGTATTTGTAACAACCTAAACAAAATACTCGTTATTTGTTTCTTTTTTCATGCTCCAGAGTGGCATTTAATTATTAGAGAAGACTTGAAACGTTAAGGCAATCTTAACAGAAATGTTCATTTTTTAATGTCATACGGTATATGCTAAAGAAGGAAGCTCGGGGCTGGAAATTGTGCTTGATAAATACATTAACTATTAAGGTTTTAAATGTCGTTCTATTTGCTGTGCTTTATTTTTGATGTCTTTTCATTCAAATTCCGTTGAACTAAAAGACCTGACTCAGAGCGAAATCTTCGGTTGGCTTGAGTACGTTGCACCAAATTTCTCAACTCTCTCCATATTCACCCATGACTTTATTCTTCATCATTAGCTTAGCTGAGGAAAGGATGTCAGTTTTAGGTGTGAAGATTTAGATGTCTTAAATGATATGTACTCCAACAGAAGGTAATACATGTACATTTGAAATTTATACTCTGTAAGTATTTTGAAAGTCGCTAAATATGTGGAAAACACTTCAAGGATAAATCACACACCGTCGAAGATTTTCATTTTTGACACGTTTTCGAAGACAGTTTCAAATAACACCGAAAGAATAAAACCAAAGTAAACAAGTCGTTTTTCTTACGTTCGATTTTTCAAAGAAGCCAGATTGAATTTGCAGCGTAACCTAATTTGTGAAACCTTAACTTTGTCCAGATTCGAAATCCGCACGTTGAATGTATTTATTTTGACTTTTCAAGCATACCTTTTGCGTCCCAAGTATCAAATTTCATAAAGGCGTGAGTCATGTTTTCCCCACAAGATTGATACTGTTGTAGTAGTTAAAAATTGGAAGGCATTATTTTCCTATTATGCATTTCCATTAGCTTAGCCAGGAGCATTGCCAAGAATGGGAGTAATAGAGTACTAACTCACATATATATCTACAATACATCGATTAATCTCAAGACGATCCTGAATCCAGTTCTATTGATGCTAACTAAACAACCTTGAGGCCATTGCAACAATCAATTGGCAACCTATTGTCCTCAGTATCCATTCTTTTAATTGCTAACACTAACAACTCGTCCGATGGAGGGAGCAATAACACCACCCAATTGGCCGCCATAATAGGTATCCAATACAATGTGACTAATGATATTCGCCCGTTCTGGGGGAAGATCCGCTGGAATTTCCAGCCTTTCGGCTACTATGGAATCGTGCGGAAACCAGGCTATTGGAAATCGGGAAGAGTCCTGTCGAACTCCTCCAGGAGCTCAAACGCGTGTTAGGAGGACAAGCTTTGCACCTCATCCAATACTTACCCAAAATTGGCGACAACTACAATAAAGCGTTAAAGCAATTGAAAGTAGTATATGAGGACCCAACTTTGCAAGTAAAAACAATGGTCAATCGGATCATAGAGATGCCAAAATTAGAGCATAATCGAACCTCTCTCCTCCAAGGATATTCGCAGATCAAAGACGAACTCTTCTCTTCCCTTGGGGGTCAGACATCAGTTGCGAATCATTCCTGGGCGTCTTGTTAAAACAGGCAAAGTTGGCACCTAATGAAGCAGAAGGGACCACACGGTGTTCAAAAAGCCCTATCAAGGTTCCAGAGAAATTCCCAAACACAAATTGGCATTTTTCTACCCCCAAAAAGTCAAGGGAACAACTTTAACTTGATTGTTTTATGGAATTCTAGTTCATATAAAAAACTCACATACCCAAAAGCATTATAAAAGCTAAAATTTTCCAAAAACCTACTCAATGTAAATTAGGATCATACTTAGTTAGCTCTTGAATGTAATTTACGATATCATCTATTTCACCGCTACTTAGTTACATGGAATTTAGTGGTCCAAATTTTATCGGTTTTAGCCCGAAAATGCCCCGGTTATATGTTAATTCAATTTCCCAAAGATATAATATCGATTTTCACTATCGCAAAAGTGAAGATTATTTTTCCATTACTTGCATAAATTCAAATTAACTTAAAACCTTGTACAACCATATCTAAAACCCTCAAAAAAGCAGATTTTTCAAAATTCATTTTTAAAAGCGTCCAAGGTACATTTCGTTGAGTGGTCACTGAAAATTTCACAAATGTCAATGAAACCTTAAAGACGCTATTTTCAATCAGTTTCAACAAAGTCTTCAAGTAACGACAAAATCTGAAACGTTGTTTGTTTTATGTATTGTCTTCAGAATTCAAGTGAATGCATAACTAAGTGTACACATGATGATTGTAAAGCAAATTTTCAAAGATTACACTTTTAGTGTGTTTTAAGTAACATTATACAGCATTTTTAGCTATTATAAGACAATGTAAGAAGAGGAAAAATAATATTTTGTATTTGTGATTTTGAAAATCGATATTAATTCTTTGGGAAATTGAATTAACATATAACCGGGGCATTTTGAGGCTAAAACCGATGAAATTTGGACCACTAAATTCCATGTAACTAAGTAAAGGTGAAATAGATGATATCATAATTTATATTCAAGAGCTAACTTAATGTGCTCCCAACTTACATTGGGTAGGTTTTTGAAAATTTTAGCTTTTATAATGTTTTTAGGTATGTAAACTTTTTATGTGGGCTAGAATTTCATAAAGCAATAAAATCAAAATTGTGGGGGAATGAAATAAGTGGAGAGAGCCGGATTGGATTCGGGGAAGGGATGTATATTATTGAATGGTAACTGAAGAAGTGATTAGGTTATTGGTGGGGAACAAAAGGTAGAACAATGGTGAGTAGAAGTGAGGGAGAATGAAGAGTACTATGGACATTTGATAGATGGCGGGATATCGATTAAAAGACATGACCTCACACGATGGATTTATCAAGCCATCATAACTAAACTATTGCACTCCCAAATGTTTTAAATAGAGATTGTCAACTCATTTGGAGAGCTTGAGCCTGTGTCTGAGCCCGCAATCACCTTTCCGAAACCTAGCATTGGAGGTCACACTCACGGGATTTTGCGCACTTGCATTGGGTTTGTCCGGAGTCCTCATAGTGGTGTGTTGTGTACGCTCATCACCGGGATATCACATGGTGAAAAAGTCATTGCCAGATTTCTGTTAGATTCGGCCGCCGAGTCCTTGATGGCCCCCGCAAGATTTTACAAATAAGTGTCGCGAGCGGAGGACAATCCCGGAGAACTCAAGAAATAAACGTTCGCTTTCAAAAAGAATCTTTAGATGGACGTTTTGTCTCCAATGTAGTGTCAGCCACGACCGTCCAAAATACCGCCAAACCCCTCGAGCGTATCAATTTTGACCCAAAAACATACCAGCACATAAAATATATTGTGTTCAGCGAAGAATGCCCCTCTAAAGAGGACCAATCTATTGACATCCTGATTTCCTGATTGGAGAACCTTTATTTACGCACTTATGCACTGGAAATCAACAGGTGGGACTCCTCAAAGAGCCAGCCACCCAAGAAACAAAATTGGGTTGGGTTTTATATGGAGCCCACTCAGATTTGAGCCCCACTTTAGCACCAAAGCAGCACCTCCCGATGATCACGTATGCCATAATGTTGACCTAACAACGGTCCCCGATTGATCTAAGCTGTTTTTGGTGCCAGGAACATTTGGGAATCACTCAACAAGACAATTCACTCACATTCGAGGAGGAAAAAGCCATCAATCTGATGGCCAATGTGCAGAAGTACGATTCACTGAAGAGAAAATGGAGCACTGGACTTTTATGGAAAGAGGATCCTCGACCCGTGTTGTCCCATAACCTGGCACGAGCCAAAGGAGTCATGGTCAGTGTTGAACGGAGAAATACTAGATAACATCGTGATCTTCTCAATAAGGCATATTCAGATATGAACGAACAAGGCACGTCTGAAAGAGTTCCTGAGAGCGAATGGTGGCCCCAGGATGGCCAATTTATCTACACTCTGGAGACCCATCCTATTTTGAAAGCAAGCTCTCCCACAAAAAACGCAGAGTGGTTATGAATTCGTCAAGAAAGGATAAACTTTCCAAAAAAATCATTAAATTGGACTGAAAAGGGTGGCAATAATCGTAGACATATCCAAGATGTTCCTTTCAATCGGGCTTCATTCAGATCGGGATGCTCTACGCTACGTTTGGCGTGATTTTGACCAATCTCGTCAGGCAGATTTGTTCCGAATGACTGACGTGACATTTGGAATAAATTCATCACCGTTTCAAGCCATCTGGTGTTCCCATTGAACGGCTGAAATGCATCAACAAGCCTTCCCTAGGGCGGCAACCAAAATTCGAAAAAATGTTTACATGGATGATACTTCCACCACCACCAATACCGTAGAAGATGCAAGGTCCATTTTAAAAGAAGTAGTGGATCTTTTCGCTTTGGGTGGCTTTCAAGCCCATAAGTTCGCTTCCAATAGGAAGGAGGTGCTTGAGGCCCACAAAGGCGGAGCATCCACTTTGGGGCTTGAATGGAATCCCACCAATGATACAATCGGCTTCAAGTTTATGAACAAACAATGCAAATCGGTGGATAGTTTCCCAACCAAACGAAGTGTCCTCGAAACCCTTGCCAGTATATATGATCCTTTGAGACTTGTTTCCCCGTTTACATTATTGGCCAAGCTGATCATGCAAGAGTTTTGGATTTTGGGTCTCGGTTGGGATGACCTTCTAACAAAAAGATTGCTGGATCATGGATCTATTTGGTTACTCAAACACACATACTTCAAAGCATTGTGGTCCCTCGTTGATTGGGATGGGATGACAACTCCCAATCTGAACTTGCCATCTTTGGCGACGCATCCAAACAAGCCTATTGGACTGCTGTTTATTTCCTCTGCCAAACTGAAGGTAGAATACGAACATCAACATTGGTTTTTAGCCAGACGAGAGCAGTACCTCAAAGAGACCACCTTTCAATAGCCAGGTTGGAACTACTGGGAGCTTTGTGCGCTGCACGAGCAGGCCAATACGTCTCAAATGCATTGTCAGTCCATTCATTGAGATGCTCCTATTTCACCGACTCCTTGCTGAATTTGTTAAGGATTCAGAGAGGTCCTCAAAGTTGGCGTCAATGGGTAGGCAATAGAATCAAGGCTGTTGTAGACATTGCATCCCCACAACAATGGTGGTTTTGTCCAGGGGAAGAAAACCCGGCAGACTTCGCATCAAGAGGAAAGAAAATAGAGGAACTTGTATCGAGTGCTCTGTGGTGGCGTGGTCCAACTTTCTCGTGTCAGAGCAAAAATCAGTGGCCGGTTCAAAGTGTAAGGGCAAGGACACCAGAAATGATGGGCATCAACAGACCTGAAGAGCAAGGGTTAGCTTGTCCAGAAATATTGGTGTGCGATACGCAAAAACAACCCATTGGTCAATTGTTGGACCAGGTGAGCATTTAGTCGAAACTCACTCAAATCACCGCTTGGGTTTTGAGATTTTGTGAATTGCTCAAAATTAAAATGAAGGCGCCTAGATTGAAAGGACCTAAAAACTCGTCTACAAGGACAAAAACATTTTAGACCATCCCTTTGATCATAAAGGAGCTTTGTGCGTCAGAAAATTTTTGGTTCAGAGAGGCTCAAAAGCAATCATTCCGAGAGGATCTCCAAGAGTTGGCTGCAAAGTTGGCTGGGGAAAAAGTGGTGGGAGAATAGACAAATGGGTATTGAAGTGTCCTGGATCTTTCGCTTGTCCGCTTCGCGTTTCGAAAGGGCCGCCGGAAAATCGCCATCAGAAAGACGATTGTAAGAGGCAGGATGGCCAGGAACCTGTGTGCGAAGTCGGTGGTCAAAGAGCCATTGGGCAGGAACTGGCGCCAATTATTACTGTGTTTTTGGAGCAGCATCTTCATGGATTTGACCGTGGATTCGGCGTGACCATTTGAGGCTGGATGATAGGTGGAGGATAATTGATGAGTAATGTGTATATCACGGCAGAAATCTTGGAAGTCCGAACGAAATTGGGGTCCTCCGTCGTAGCAAATGAATTGGGGAATCACGTAATCCACAAACCAATCCCGCAGGATGTCTGTGACGGTCTTTGTGTCCATCCAGGACAAGCGGGCGATGCAGAGCCATCCCAAGAACCGATGGGCCATGATGAGGTAGTGCGTGTGCGCACTGGTACTCTCAAAGATATCCACGGAAATGGCCTCAAATGGTCGGGAGGACGTGGAATGGACCAGGGGTTCATGTTGTTGACTCGAAAGACGTAGTTGACATGTAGAACCTGAGCTAACCACCTGTTCAATATTGTTGTACATGCGGGGCCAGAAGTAAATGCTACGGGCTAACGCGCAGGTACCACGAATGCCTGGGTGAGAGGTTAGGAGACTAGACAAAACGTCCAAACGGGACTTGGCCGGAAAAACGATCCGGTGGCCTCGGAGAATGAGGAGGCCCGTGTCCTTGACGAAAGATAAATCACCCCATTGTTTGGAAAGGAATTTGGATGTGTGACTTTGAGGTAAGGATTTGGGTGACTGGCCAGAGAGAAGTGTTGAAACCACAGCCTGATAATTGATGTCATCCGTAGCATTTTTAGATAATGTATCAAGAGCTGAATTGGAAGACAAAGTGAAATAGATCTGAATGGCGGCCAGCCACATTTCTGTGGAGCTGTCATCCGAGAATTGTTAATGGTCAATGATTGGGTGGCGGGAGAGCGTGTCAGCAATGTGATGACTTTTGACTGGTATCCATGTGGTCTCAAAAGTGTACCCAAACAGCTTGATTAGAATCCGCTGAGGAAGTGGATTGTCCATGGAGGACAGATTGGATCGCTTGAAAATGCCTAGAAGAAGCTTGTGATTGGTGATCACAGTGAAAGGCATTCTAAACAGATAAATACGACAGCGTTGGATGGCCCATTGGACAGTCAGCGCCTCAATCTTGCATACAGCGTATCTGGTTCTGGCATCAGACAGATATCTGGAACCGCATAAGATCAACTTGGATTGACCGTTGGCTTATGTCTGAAGAAGAGCATATCCCAGGCCTTTCAGACGGGAGGCTTTGGTGAGGAAAAGTGTTGGCAAAGAGGGATCAAAGTGGGCGAGAACAGGACCTTGAGAATTGGTAAGGATAGACTTGATTGAATCGAATGCAACTTGGTGATCTGGAGGCTATTGAAATACAATGTTGATTGGCCAATCCCAAGAATGACCGGAGGTCCGTGGCGTTGGTTGGGACCGGAAATTCAGAAATTGAGGCTATTTTGGCAGGATCCGGACGAACGCGATCCCTGCCAATTATGAATCAGGCAAATTTCACGGACAAGCCAACTTGTACCTTCGTCTTGGATAAGGTGATGCCGTGTTGCTGACATCGTGAGAGAACGGCCTCTGTTTTTGTCAGGAGATCCTCGCAGGAGTCACCGCAGACAAGGATGTCATTGACGATCTTGCGGACTCCAACAAGAGTGGACAGGGCCTGATCTCCTCATGCGTAAAATTCGTCACCCAAAGGGTTGAGTCCAATGAGCACTTGGCAATAACGAAAGCGCCCGAAGGGCATTAGCAATGTCGTCAGATGCCTGGATGATTTGTCAAGTTCCACCTGCCAGAGTAACCTTTGACTGCGTCCAAGACGACAAACCATTCGGATGAAGGAGGAATCGAGGTTCAAATGTCCATGACAGAAGAAAATGGATGGACTGGACGTTTGACATACTTGTTGAGTGAGGTGAAGTCAACCACGAGACGGACGGATCCATTCGGCTTTGGGACCGTAAGACTTGGACTGGTCCAGTCAGAAGGATCGGAAACACGTTCAATGATTCCCGATATGACCATGACGTTTAATTCTTTCTACGTGTTTTTGCTGCACGCATAGGGAATGCTCCGAGCAACATTGACGTGAGTGGGCTTGATAGGAATATCTACTCTGAGGTTAATGGCCATTGGTGTACCTCTCATCGGTTTGAGTACCTCAGATGCCTCAAAAACGGAGGAGAATATGTCCATGAGACAATGAAGCTTGTCTTGGACCTTGTCCTCCCAGGGATTTGAAGAAGCAGAACGAATATCAACCTTGGTGACGGACGGAATATCATCAGGAAGATATGAGAATGTTGGAGTTAACATCCCAAGATCAATCGTTGAGCGCCCTGAAAGAAGAATCTGGTCATGGATATGTGCAGAGACAGATGCCCAGACTGTTGTTGAATACTTCCTCAGGTGAGTGATCTCAAGTTGAACTGCCCTGTGGCACTCCATTTTTGTATTATTGGCAACGAAAATTGAACGGTTTTGAGATCCATCCACTTATATCCCATAGGTGCGAACCAGATCTCTGCAGATCAACGTCTCTGTTGCTCCTGTATCCGGTAGAATAACCATCTGGAATGGGGTTCCAGTCCGTGGGTGAAAGTCCACAGATACGGTAGGAGTGGGACGAGCCTTGACCATTTTGACATGAATTGATGAAGAATTAATGATCTTGGAATAATCAGAGGAAGGTCGACCTCTGGATTTCGAACGACCACGCCATATATTTCTGCCCTTGCAGACGGCAAACGTGTGACAAACTGTGTTCTTGGCTGGACAGTGTTGGCGGGTGGGACCTCCTGGGTGGGAAGATTTACCGCAACCCAAGCATTCATATGAGATAGAACTGGAATGTGACTTCTTCTGGGACCTAGATTTCCTGAGGCCAGTTCTTTGAATCGCGTCTAGTTCATGCACTAATTCATAGACTAGTTTACCGTTAGTTAGCAATGACTTAGTTCACGAACTTTTTCGCGTTCTTTGAATCCCAGCTAATAAATGTTTAGTTACCAGCGAATTGCCCTAGGTCAATTCTTGCCGCCTAGTTCAGCCAACGAATTAGTGCATGAATTAGTCGCAAACAAATTTAGACTTGATTCAAAGAACGCAAAAGTGTGGCCGTGAACTAATTCATGCACTAATTCAAATGTCAAATGAATTAAACGCGATTCAAAGAACCCGCCTCTGGATTCGGATTTCGATTTTTTGTAGGAAGAAGTAGCAGGTATAGTTGCAGACGAATGGCTGGAAGAAATCGCGGATTCGACAGCATTAGCAAATTCCCAAGCCATCGCTATACAATAGAGAGTCTCATGAGAAGGATCTTGCTGACGTAGAAATTCTTCCCGTAATTGCCGATCTGAACTGCCAGTGACCGGGCAAAGAATGTACAGTTCATCTTCTCCAATGGATGACAATTCTTCCTCCTTACCCTTGATCTGTAGGCGGAGATACCAATTGCTGAACTTCTCACCCGGAGGTTGATCACAACGGAAAAAGTTGTATCGCCTTGTGAGCAGAGGGATTTGTTCGATGAAAATCTCATGGAGTTTGGCAACGCATCCGTCCTCGCCAAGGACAGTAGTGTCGTCTCGAGATTTCGTCATAAGGATCTGTTGGAGCTTTAAATCCAGGAATGATCAAAGGTATCCGTGCAGTTTGGCGATGGGAAAGTTCTCCATATGGTTCGATGAATAGAATAAGGTAAACCCAGTATTACATGAACGAAATTCGGCCAGTGTACAAGATGTTACCAATTTGTCTGGTTTCAGGGTGTCTGATACGCTAGAAGATTTCAACTTGAATATTCATTCCTCTTCTCCCAAAGCAAGTCCCCTCATCACAGTAAGACCTCGTAACCACAAAGCATATATATTATACAATTCCCCGCCTTGGGAGTCAAAGATCTTGTTGATTCAGATTATTTGACAAAACAAAATCGATCTGTGGAATTTCGGACTCGATTCCTATGACGGACTTGACGCTTTATGTTGTCTTGGGTTCCTTTACCAATCGCGTTTTCCTGTTCTGTATAACCATCATCACTAAAAGCATAAACAGGTTTAAGGAAACGTCTGTTACGGAGATATTTTTTCCCCTCACATAGAACAACGTGAGACCTTTCATTATTTTGAACCCGCAAAATTTCCCCAACTTTTTTCTAACGACCTGTTTGCGGATCTTGAATGCGAACTTTTGTTCCAATCTTTAATGTGAATAAGGTTCGTGAATGCCCATCATATACGCCTTCTTCTGGTTTTGGTATTGTTGGGCACGATTTAATTCACCTTAGGTAATACGACGATGACCAATTTTCAGTAGTGCACAAGGTAAAACAGGCATCATGGTTCGTAACTGGCGACCATAAAGCCATCGTGCCGGTGATAAACCGTCTTGGCGAGGAGTGTTCCTCCATTCAAGAATTGCCTTGTCAAATTCGTTCTGATCCAGTCCGCCTTTTGATTTCCAATGTTTCTTCACCCTATCCTTCATTGCTTTAACACAAGCTTCCGAATGCCCATTTGATTGGGGATAGTGGGCTGATGAAACAAAATGTTCAATATCAAACTCGGAGCAAAACTTTTTGAACTCTTGTGAGCGGAATTGGGGTCCAGAAACACTACGTAAAGTGAATGGAATTCCATGTGAGCTGAAGAACCTTCTCAAACTTTGAATCACTTGTCCTGTATTTGGACATTTTCGATAAGCGTCCAATTGAGGCCAGCCTGTGTATCGGTCGACGAATACCAAAAAATGTTGACCTCCAAACTCAAACAAATCCATGCTGACCGACTGAAATGGAAATTCGGTTGCAGCATCAGTTTTCAAAGGTTCCTTTGTTTGGCCTGGTCTTTGAGTCTGGCATTTGTCGCAGGCATGTATCATTTGACCGACATCATTCATCATTCCATGCCAGAATAAGGTTCCCCGAGCTCTTGATTTAGTCCTTCCGATGCCTTGATGAGCAAAATGCAATCGTTTTAGCATTTCCTTTCTGGTTGAAGACGGTACAAGAATCCTAGTAGAATCAAGAACGACAAGTCCACTGGAATCTGCACTCCAGCGATCCCACTCTTTTCGATATAAATGTCCAGGGTGATCTCTTTGAAGTTGTTGTAGCGTTCTCTTTGTTCTCACAGCTTGGTAAAGGTCCGAATACGATTCATCACAACAGGCCGCATTAGTTTAAAAACTAGCCGTTCGAGGAACATTTCCTGAAAATCCATCTTCAGTTATTACTGAGATCTGCGAGACAACAATCTCGCGCACGTCAATCTCTGATTCTAATTCTGGTCCCCAAACAGAAGCGCGGCTTAAGGCGTTAGGGATATAGTGGGTCTTTCCCTTCACCCATTCCATGGTGAACACATACGGGGATAATTTCTCTACAATTCGTTGGAGTCGTGGATTTTGAATAGCATCGAGATTTGTGCCCTTCACTATTCCCAAAAGGGGTTTGTGATCTGTCACAATTACAAAGTGATCTCTTCCCAAAAGATACATCCTACCGACTGCGCCATGTCTGAAACGCAAGAAGATTTCCACTCAAATGTTCATTCGTCTTCTCCCACAACAAGTCCCCTCATCAGCGTGACCTCGTAACCACATTGCATAGATATTAAACACAGGGCGACATTGATCCTGGAGGATGGAGGATAACTTGAGCCAGAGGACACCGTGGCGTGTTGTGTGGTCGATATACAAACGTGAGCACGGACACGCGTGGTAATCAACCGTGGAAGATATGTTAAGTCTGAAGGAGGAACACAATTGAATGCGGTGATCTGGGAACGATATGGATGATGGTTCCACTTAGTCGGCTGCGCCATGTTAGGATATTGTGAATTCCATGGAAGCAAACGGGATATTTTGTATCAGAGTAGAAACTAAGAGTAGAAAGCAGCTAACATTTACAGCTCATAGGAAGTTGGGTTGCCTAGACATATATAGATACCTTACTGGCTACTTTATCGTTGAAATCCTCTCAATCAAATTCTGTTGGAATGAAGACCTGATTCAGTGCAATTGTCAAGCAGGGATAATCCTTCTTTGGCTTGAGTATGAGGCGTCAAATTTCCAAAGGCTCCAAATTTCCACGGCTTAGGGCATTCATACTTCTAACAGGGAAGCTTCACCGGCTTAACAATGTCTAGTACTGTTTGTGTAACATGACTTTTCCGACATTGTTTCAAGTCTCCTCTCGTCTCGTCTCACCCGTCTCACCATGGTGGTCAAAAAAGCTTATCAGGTATTGAGAGAAGTGAGCATAACCATCTCAACAGTCTTCTTCCTTACAAAAACAATAAGAAGCTATTTTGACGTGATTGATTTATTGAAGTCTGGCTCAAATTTGTCGCGCATATGGCTATTAGTTAACAAGATTTGCTTGGATATTTCTGTTTGAATTCAAAAAGGCTTTTGAACCACTGTGGCAGTCGTCTCAATGGTGAGACGAGAGGGGTAAGCTCATCAACGAAGAATCCAGCTGGTTTCTCTTGAGAAGTCTGGCCTTGATGGGGAAAAACCATAAAAAATGGTTATCAAAATCTTAGGAAAAGTAAGTGGTAAGGCCATTACATTCTTTTCCAGCAATGGTTGTGTAACGAATTGCTATTTTTAACCAAATTAATTGTAACTGCAATTCGTTCCTTTCATTGAGGAACGACTGGTGCCCTGATTATAACTCAGAATTAATTTTCACACAACCTCATTTATGTTTGACGTCAATGTCTGTCTAATTTCTTGCAAAAAAATCAACCTGCTACACCTCGAGTATCATTGGTCAGCCATGGGTGACTATATGCCATGTCGTTTTGGCGATTGGTCTTGGAGCTCCCCAAGCTAAACAGATTTATCTTTTTGTCAGTTATCTCGGCAAAACAATTTTTCCATATTCAGGCTTTATTCATAACTGAGCATGTCCTGAGGCAAAAAGACACTGCAAATCTGAAGCCAGAAATATCTCAAAATCCATGAGTTAACATACTATCCCGTATCAACAAGGGCATTGAGTAAACAAGCGTCATCTCCAGCTTATCAAACAAGCATTAATCTCTTGCACATGGAATTATGATCTAAATACTAACCGGAACAAACTTCTGTGTCACAGAGTATGGTGACTGCTTTTCACAAGGACATTATATTGGCCATCACACGGACGAAAGCCAAGATTAGCGGTCTAGAAACAATACTCATTAAACATCCACCAAATGACGACGAGCTTTTATCTGATGTCGCTCACGTTGTTGTATCGAAATATTTGAGGGATGAACAACCCACTTTGCCTTTACATACATTAAGACCGAAGTGGGTCCTTACTTTGGAACAAAGGCCATAAATGGAGTTGAAAACATAAATAATCTTGTATCTTCGCTCTATGTTGTAGAGCGTAAGGCTTTGAAGTCTATCCCAATAACTTACGATAATGTCCAAGAATGTAAAATTCAAATTCACCCAACATTCAGCTTTAACTGGTCACGTAAACAGCAACATAGTTGTTTTCTATGGAGGAGCTACTCATTGACGCTTTTTCAAATAAACATATTCATTTATAGGCTTTCCTGTTACGTTACTTTTAGATGCTTTGTATTCTTATCATATCTTTCATATCAATAAAATGATAAATGGAAGAAAATGATATGACATTGTTTTATCACTTAAGCTAGTACCAGACTTAGTGCTCAGGCAAACCTTGACTGTGGAAAAACTTGAAAAAAGGGGTGGTGAGTGAAGCTCTTCAGTGAATACTAGGGTGTGTTTATTCCGTGTTTCACCGGTCCTTCCCGAACGAGACTTTGTATTGCAGAATATTGATGGATTCATAGATTGCTTCTCTAGTTGTCATACATGGATTGAAGACATATTTAACTCAACAAAAGAGGAAGCCAAATAGATTTGTGTTACGTCCTCATCATCAGCTGCTGGATGCGATGCTTTGCATAATCATTTGTTATGCATAGGAGCCGGAAAATTATCGGTGATTTTAGTCAACATACCGGGTGTTCCGAAAAAATCTGAATACTCACAAATTCACTTATCACTTTTGAAGCAATGTTTATTTTTTCAAAAATTTTGCCTCTACGCAAAGCAGCTGTTGTTTGTTGAACAGCACAACAAAACTCCGACCAAATTTCCGAACCGTTCTGGAGAAAATGGGCTCTGAACGAGACGTACGAGTTTTTGTCCGACCACTTTTGGGTTCTGGCAAAACACTAACCGAGATCGCGACCCAGTTGGACATCAGCAGGACGACCGTTTACAACATCAAGCGCCGAGAATCTCTTGATAGGAAGCCTGGTAGTGGTAGGAAGTGTGTTCTTGATCGTGATTCCATCAAGGCCGCTGTGGAGGCCAATCCTCTCAAGTTCATCAGAGATTAGGCCAGAGATTTTGGTGCAGCCTCAACCACATGCCACAGGGCCATCAAAAAGCTTGGAGGCAAGAGCTTGGTAAGGGTGGAATGACCTTTGCTCATTGAAAACATGAAACTTGTTCATCTCCACCGTTGTCAAGCTCTGCTGAACAATTTGAAGTGTGCTCAAGGTGGTCGAGATGTTGTGTTCAGTGATGAGAAAACATGGACAGTTGATCCCGTCCAAAACCGTCATAATGACCGGTACCTGAGCTTTGGGGAGATTGATTAATCGATTTGAACTCTAACGACCACAAAGGACCCGGCTAGGTCCATGTCACTTGGATTTGTGGCTTCAAATGGGATTATGGCTCCGCTAATTTGGTTCCCAACCATGTACAGGCTCACTGCAGCCGACTACGTCAAAGTCCTGGAAGAAAAAGTTATCCCGTGGGTCCAGGAAAACTTTCCTGATGGTAATGTGGTGCTCCAGCAGAGTGGAGCACCTGCCCACGCCTCAAACTTGGCTCAGAACTTTCTCAAAGAAAAGTTGGAAATTTTGGAATTTTGGCCGCGCCACATGTGGCCACCGTACAGCCCAGATGCAAATCCACTGGATTTTGCTTTGTGGCCGCATGTGGAGACCAAGGCCTGCCGAGTTCGCCACCCAAATTTGGAAGCCATGAAGTCGATGGTTGACAAGCACTGGGCCGGGCCTCCATGTCCAAGGATTACATGCGCCGCCTTCAATAAGCAGTTGGAGGCCATCATTCAGTCTGAGGGTGGGTTATATTGAGTGGAAATATCGTTGAATATGTATATCATATGAATCTTAAATTGTTTGTTAATTATTAATTAAATTATATGTCGATATGATGCCCTGAAGTTAAAAATGCTCAGTGTTCAGATTTCATCGGAACACCCGGTAGTTTGTTTTTAGGTTATAAAAGTCAGTCAAAACAAATTCCAATAACGTAAGAATAAGTTATATAAAGGTGAAAGGAGCGCACCAATTTGCTTGTTTATTCAAGTTTTATGGTGTTTTATTAAGTAAAAGATGTTTGATTATTGTTTTTTCACGATCTTCATACTCTTTAGGCTCATTGCGACTTGAGAAATGGTCCCTATGGAAACATAACATATACGAGACAAATGTATCCGTTTTCAATTTTGGTTTACGGAGAAATAGTATGTAAAAGTCATCACATGGAACGTACTGATAAAAAAATAAATAAATAGCCACTCTTTATGGTTTGTGAAAATCCCCTCAAACGGATCTTTGAACTGGATAAAGATTGTCAGACAGAGCCCTAGTAGTCCTCAATTTGTTTCCACCCTCTATTTTTCCTAAGCTTATGGTGCGTCTACACGAGAAATAATTCGGCAAATATGTAGTTAGCTATTTCACAATCATTGTTTGGCATTTCACAAACATTTTGGGGCATATCACAAACATTTCTTGGTTTGAACATGTTCAAAGATTGTTTGCCAAATAGAATATTTTTCATGGACGACAGTATCCTCACCAGACATTGGAACCAAGGTGTCCATTTGCAGCGATTATAAACCTTAACTCACTCGATCCATGAAGGTTTACAGCAATGAAAAATGAATTGATTGTGGTTTATTTTGCCACGGGAGAACACCCACCCACAACCCAAGATTATGAAGGGGCCTGGAACTGTCAATCAATAAACAAAGCTATCAGATGTCATTCAAACCTCACTTAATTTGATGGTCACACTCCCATCTCCAATCGATGATGGTTGACGACCGTTTCGTGAGCATGACTTGAGTGAGCCAACCTAAAGCTGGATGGATGGATTCCTTGACCTCGTCCCAACACCGAACTAATTGAAGTTGGATCAGATCATCAGAGACAACGGAATCATCGGCACATAGAGGTTCTTGGCCGCTTATTAGTTGTGGCCATTCAGCCCTCGGCCAGCAACCACGGCCATGATAGATCCGCTACACCATTGAGACCCAAGCATGAAAATCAGCCAGCCACTTTTAATTGTTCTTCCACCCATTTCCCGCCCGCCAATTATTAGCCATGAAAGCCAGATCAGCCATTTCTCACCGGATCGAGTCCTACCCACTGATTCATTGCCTTGATGTAGCCCATGACCATCGCCTTCCCTGTCAAATGGCGTCTGTACTTGTGGGCGGGTCCTTATTTGTTCCTGAAAATTGAACATATTTTAGCCAATGCCATCTATAATGTTACCTGTATACAAATACCCATATCGTCTTAATTATATATTAAGCTCTCACTATATTTATGTGCTTACGTTTCTGACGTGATCTTTGGACTATTAATAATATTTCGACCCGTACTCTGCTAATAAATAGTTCGTGATATTATACCAGAATTGATGTCCAGTTTTTCACTATTATAATGAATTGGAAAATAGGTTGGGGTTTTCGTTTCCAAATAGTTTGTTTATGATTCATAGTCGAAATGAATTTCGAAAACCTTTCGCAAAGCCGATTATACATTCCATAGAATGAGGTAAAACATGCCGTCAAAGTAGTAATCGCACAGAAGGAGATAAACAAAAGAGGGACGTTGTTGGAGAGTGAAGCATTCTCATCATGATAGTGCCCGAAGGTGTTTCTTTAATTTTATTCCTCAGTCTTCCCACTCTTCATTATACTTGTGCATAACTGAAATATTGAATGAACTCAAGACCCATTGTGAAATGATACGATCACTTGCAAGTTCTTCTGATTAGAAATCCAAATCATAATGTTTGTCAAACTATTTTGATCGGTTGGTTTCACGTGTAGACGCCTCAGAGAAGAGTTGCTTGTCAAATACCAACATTTCCGAAATTGTTAGCCAAACTTAGTGACAAAATGTTTCTCGTGTAGACGCACCATAAGCTCAAACGGGACAAACCCTTCAACTTAAAGCCCTCTGTTCTCAGTTAGGTTTTGGTTTCAATTTTTGAAAAAGTGTTTTGTTCAAAAGTGCCCAAAATAGTTCAAAACTCATATTAACCTTAAAACAAACTTCTTTTTGACACTTGTTCTATTGTCAGTGGTGCTACTTGAGAACTGAAATTTCGACGAATTAAACGTTGGGTTCTACTTGTTTTGAGTCAAGCCGATACCTTGAAGTCTGGGGTCTGATATCATTATTCACAGATCACTTAAGATCACCACACACTACATCTCATGTCATTCTTGTCTTCATTTAGTTGACTCCATTTTCAAAACAAAAGTAGTAAGCACGAGTTCAAATCAAATCAAGGTGCATAAGGGGAATTAAATATAAATTACACTAACCTGTAATTTTAGAAAAAAATCGTTGCTTCAAATCTCTCTGAAAAAAAACCTGACAAATGTCGAACGGCGTAATGCATTTGAAATCGACTATGTTCGCCTGCTCCTCCTGTATTGTGCAAATATTTGATGAAGTACCAATGAGGCCTCATCGTAGAGATCAGTGCTCCCCCGAGAAAGGCCACAACTTGATACACCAGGGGTATGGAGTACTTGCCTTCACTCAATCAGTTGCAGTTTGACTCCAAAATAAAATATTCTCCACGCCGATCTGGGACTCTATTCGGACTTTTAGACAAGCGCTCGTACCAGCAAACAAACTTGCCTGCCAATGCCAGTGATGCCAAATTGGCGTTTCAAACTAGTTTTAAGGAAGCTGACCTTTCCTCATATAGCAATGTGAAAGAAGGGTCAGCTTCTCGAAAAAGTGTTTGAAGCCCCAAACTTGCATCACTGACACTGGAACCTACAAACAAATAAACCTGCCAGAGCTTGCTTAAACGTCCCCATAAGGAGTCTGTTGGCAAAGGTAAAGATCCTTAAGGTGTCTTGATGGTCCGTGATCAACAATTTGTAATCAAAGACTCCATTTTCGTCTGTACTTGATTTCTCCTCGTAGAAAGCAAAATTTGGATTTAATCAATGTCTGGTAAAAAAAATAAAAACTCAGATTGCCATTGTCATTACGTTAAAGCCCTACAAGCCAAAATGAATCGCCCAAAATAATGATCTCGTCTCGGACCTCATGCTCATTCTTCAGATGGTGAAGAATCCGGAGAAAACCATCATTGGTGGTGACTTCAACATCCGCCCTGACTCGAGTGAAATATCAAACCTCGCCAAAATCCTGAGCCAATGGAGAATCACACACATACTCCCGAGGGGCCTCTGTACTTGACCACATTTTCATGTCAGAAAATATTCCATCTACGGCCAGTTTTGACAATCCGCTGGCCGTTTCTGATCACCTCCCAATTTCAGTCACCATCAAGATGCCCACAAATTTCCATCATCTGGGCGTGACACGAAATGGGAGGTGCGTGGTCAATGTACAAAAGTGCGCGGCTCAACTTGAGACCATGCAGCTATCCATCAAAACCAGGGTTGTGAGCAATCTAGCAGCAATGCCCCAAGGCATTTAGAAAGCATTAAAAGAGTCCTCCTCAGTGCAGAGGAGGAGAGGAGGACTCAAGACCCCGTGGTTCAGCCTTACCATCAAGAGCTGAGGGATCAAATGCTCCAGAAATTGCGAAGCGCCAAATCAAGCCAACAAACACCAGAGACTTGGGAGCAATATGTGATATCAAGAATTGCATATCACAAGTCTCTGAGGAGCACCGAGTCAGCCCACCAAAGGATGAAAGTGGAGAACCTGCTCTCTGCATCGGCCTCGTCCAGGATGGTGCGCTTGTACAAGCGTGTCAAAAAGACCACCACCAGCTCGGAGATTTCCGTGAGTAAATTCCTCCTAAACTGTCAAGAGCTGTTTGCATCAACATCGGAAGCAGTAGTGGAGGAGGTCCGGGCTGCTCAGAAGAACACAATCCCCTTTTGCAGCCCTTCACGGAACCTGAGATGGACGTGGCCTTTGAGGAGTCCAAGATATATAGCAGGTGTTCTCAGGCAAGATGGAGAATTGGAATGTTTATTCTGCCCACAGTGTGACCAGAGACCCACCCATCAAGAACGTCACCACACCACTCCCCTTCCGCCTCCGGGAAAGTAATGATAACAAAGAAAACGGGGGGGGGGGGGGAGGGGGGGTGAAGAAGAACTAAGTGACAGCAAATATTATAGATTAAGACGCACTGGTGCCGAACATTTCGTCCACCTGAAGTTGACGTGGGTAATCAGACGCGAGGCTGGGTTGTTACGGCTTACATGGAGTCCAAGATATATACCAGGTGTACTCAGGGCAAGATGGAGAATTGGAATGTTTATTCTGCCCACAGTGTGACCAGAGATCCACCCATCAAGAGCGTCACCACACCTTCAAGAGATGAAGAGTACGGCCCCCTCAACATATGGAGTCTCTCCTTTCCAACTTTCACTTCTCCAACCCAACCCTAGCCACTCCTCCAATGTTTTCAGCCTCGCCCTACATTCTTCTTTCTTCCCACCAGTGTGGATGGAGTCAGCGGTCATCTTCATCCATAAGAAGGGGCCCAAGGACATTCCAGACAACAATCGGACCATTGCCCTGGAGAACCCTTTCTGAAGTGATGCCCACCCTACTAGCTGCCCGCTTCTCTGGATTGGCCAAGGATAGGGATCTCCTTCCCAAGTTCCAATTCAGTTTCCGGAGAAGCCGGTCAACCACCACGGCAGCTACTCTCCTCTATGAAATTGTGCATTCCAACAGCAGCAATCAGACGAGAATGTATGGATGCTCTATTGATTCTCCACAGCATTCGACAGGTTGGACAGAACACGGATATTTCTCAAACTCTATCAGTAGGGAGTTCCGCGTTCAATGTGTGACCTGCTTTCAGGACGTAATGTCAGGGCACAAATTGTCATTCCCGGTTTGTGACTTGCTAACATCTTATTGCCCTTGGCCCGACATCCCTTCGAAGTATTGGCGGTCACGCACCTTTGTTTGGCTCCCGGCCAAATGCCATCAACGATGGAAGCTGACAAAAGATCTGTTCAATCTGACCCACCCACTTTACTGCAATGACCCAGATTTTCATAATTTAACCTCTATCCACCTGTTTTATGTTCTATCTGCAATTCCTCTCTTCACCTTTTTTCATGTGCACTGAACCAATTCTAGTCATACTCATTGTGATATCACTTTCTAGTTTATAATTGTTTTATCATTCTTAACCACTTCATTCCTTTATCCTTCAATCGATTTTTGTACATGACATTTATACAGACAGTTTGATACATTTAATAATCTGGCAGGACCAAGAGGCGCAATAAACAATACCTAAATAAAGAAATCAGATTGTCTTGCGAGGCTTGTTCTTCAGAAAGGTTGAAATTTATTAGTATCTTGTATATTTTTTATGAATAAGTCCTCGTTTTTGGCTCATGTGTCCCTGTTTGAACAAAAGAAAAAATGAGATACTTTCTCTTTTCTTTTTCAATGGCCAATGAAGGAGTGCATTTCTGGTTCTTGCACGATTTACTCAAAGAAGTTTCCTGGAAATTAGTGCTTTTACGATGGCATCATCCTTGGACTCCAGATGGGCGGCCCATCTAAAACTACTCGAATCGGATGTCAAACGGATCAGGAATGGCTCAAAATTGAAGCAGCCTCTGGGTTTATAATATTTCTTAACAACGTCAGTCAGCAAGAGGTACGTGGAAAAACTTACATTGTTTACTTCCTTTATTTCAAGACATCGAATAGGAGCACACATTTTCTTTTAGCATGCTTTGGCTTTGACTTGGGTGCAATTGCAAGAGCTGAAACGCCAGACCTTGGTCTGAAGAACCGCAACCAATAAGTGAAAATGACAAGGTAACATGCTCTTTTTTTTTCAAGTGCAAGCTTACAGGGCGCCGAACGTTTCTGAATAGAATTGAATGCAATAGAATACAGACTTGCAGGCCCGGTCAAAATTTTCAGATGAATATGTATCTTTATTTAATAAGGGAGGAGACGTGGTGTAGGTGTTAGCGCAGTTTCCTTATACGAGAGAGGTTCCCGGTTCGAATCTCCTCCCCGACCTTCCTCAAGGAGACTTTTAGACGCTAACCCTGCCCACAGACGGAGAACCAAACTGATACGGACACGACACTGCCTATCGGAAAAATTATAAGGACGATGTGTGGCTAGCTTCACTGGCCAGGCAAGGCTCATCCCTCCGACCTAGCACCCAAAAATACATAATGTTGGAAATTTGCATGAAAAATCACCTGAATGTGCACAAAAAAATGCAAATGAACCTGTCAAAACACAGGCATCGACAGGTTTTAGACAGCTATTTTTGTCCTCCATATCGAGCATTATTCAAACGCAAATCAACTCTTCAAAGCGATTACTCTTCAAAGTCGAAGGTAGTAGGACTGAGGCGAGATTTCGATGCGACCAATTTACGTTCTCAGGCCACTGCTGGTTCTATGAAACTTAAAACTTTACCTTGGACACCAGTTGAAGCTAAACGCTGGAGTAAAAGCCCGTGGTCCACTTTATCGAAGGCTTTCGCAGTCCATATATACTACATCCACCGAGTCATGAGTTTGCAGTTTTGTTATGATACTGTCGATATGCTGAATCAGCTGAGTGATGGTACTGTGACGTGAGCGGAAACCGTGTTTCCCGCGAGGGTTAAATGTCATTGTTATCTAGATACTGTGCCAGTTTAGCCTTCATGATTTTTATAGTAACTTGGCAATATTGGACGTAAGTGATATAGGTCGATAATTGGCTGGGTTGGATTTGTCACCCCCTTTGTATATCGGTATGACGTGCGCCACTTTAAGAGATGAAGGAAATTCTCCTTTGTCCAGTATGGATCTCATTAGATAGGCAAAAACTGGAGCCAGGACCTGGCGAACTAGCCACTTTCAAGTCTTTAATCGCACTTAATGCATCAGATGTCGTTATATTAAATTCAATCAAACCATTGGGGTTATTGTCAGTTGATATATTTCACAGTTTCAAAGGAGAGGTAAACACTTTAGAAAACTGATCACCCAACATATCTGCCAAAAGCTTGGGTTCGTGGACAGATCTTTCTCTGTGCGGCATTTGCAGGGGCCAACAGTGGACTTTGCTTTTCTCTTTGAGTTTGCAAACGTGTTTGCATCCGTTTTTGCCTCTTTGACTACTTTCCTCTCCTTATTGAGAGCATCAGTTTCGATAGACACTTTAATATTATTTTCAACGGAGGTCAATTTCCTTTTAAGATTAGTGATAAGTGCATGACTGAAAGCAAATTCTATCCTTCTGACCAGCATGGAACGCTTTTTTGGTTCGAGATTATGTAGTCTTTCGGGGGATAGCTTTGGTATATTGAGCTTTTCACAAATGTCTTCAAAAATTGTTTATATGTCAAGGGGAAATTCTTCTAATAACATGCACACGTTTCTGGGCCTATTGTAAAAGAGGGAACAAAAGGGGCTGCGTAATCGTGGATTAATAAAGGTGCGTTTTCGTTGTAGTAGGTAATGTATTTTGCGCTTGTGTGCTTAAACTAAATGGGTTTGCAGCGTCCTGGGTCATATTCTCGACTCTTCTTGGTTGGGCTTGTGTACAAACTCTTTTGTACAAAATCCCATGAATTTGGCGAGCTTGTCTTACCATGATAGCATGGGACAACGAGATAAGCCATGTGTAAAAGGAAGCTCTTGCTATCTGATCCATTTTAAGAACAGCTATCGCTAGAAAGAAAAGAATAATTCAGTTCAGTATTGAAATTGTTTGATCTTGTACATTAGTCGGAATTCTGATCCTAAATTATATTACTTAACGTGTAGAAGTGGCTTTCTATATATCATTTCTTGCACAGTGTGAGACTATCGAAGCAAGCAGGAAATTCTAAGAAAAAAGTATTTACAGTACATTTTTGTTTGTCTTACTTATTCATGAGGAGTTATATTGTTGTATGTTTTGTTTGCATCATAAGCATTTTGAACCGTTTGAAAATAGAAGAAAAAAGTCAACACATGTCTCTTTTTTCGAACTTCCTTAACGCTTCTGGGATTGGAATCCTAGTAGATCAAGACAAGAAATTTATTCATATTGCTCAACTTTTATATATTAAAAAAGTTTATGCTTATTTGCAAGAATACATGTCAAAGGACATTACATGGCTGTCAAGCAATTTCAACATCAATTACCGATTAAGATCTTGTTTCCAACGGTAGGCCGCCATTTGAGGAGGCAATGCCCACTAGAAATATTGGTTAGGCGAGACCTGGGATCAAACCCATGAAACTAAGCATGGCTAACTTGGGTGCGACGTGTTATTCAAGTGCGCCACTCTTTCTACATCTAACATATGAATTATTTGATCGACCAAACAATTAGAATTGGCTGATTCGGCTAACTCTTGAATATAAGGTTGATCGGGAATTTTAGTCAAAAACTTGTCCAACTTTGACTTCAATCCCGCTACTGGATCAGCGCCTACATACGCTTTACGAATATTTGCAGGTAGCAAATTGAACAATGAAGGAGCCCGAGAAAGAAGAGAGTTGGTTTGATTTGACAACTTCTAAGGGTTTTTGGTCCTTGATAAATTTAAGGTTAGTCAATCTTGACCTAGATCTCAAAATGAAACATGAATCTAACATTGACGCCGCCATGATCTTTTGATTTGCTGATCTTTTCATTTGAAGACTTATGCGCCCAACTAGAATTACCTATCTTGCCAAACACAAAACCAAACCATTATACAAAAATACAGGCAAAAACTTTTTTAGAAACCAGTGTCTCTGACACTAAGATAGAAATCATTAGATGACGTTCGTTCATATCGCGAAAAATCTGCAGAAAAATAGAAGCCATAGACGTATTTTTGAAAAACTCGTTTGAAAAGGATCAGGTATAGAGTGAGAAGAAAGTGGTCCACGAGGTTAAATCTAACCCGAAGGCTTTTTACACATATCCTAACTCGAAGCGAAAGGACAATACGCTTATGTGACCAAATGGATTGCCGAATAGAGGGGAAGTCTCCAATGCGACTGAAATAGCTGAAGATTGAAACTATTAAATGATCATTTCTTCATATCGCGAAATATCGGCAAGAAAATTGAAGCCCTCAACGTTCTTTTGAAAAACTCGTTTGAAAAGGATCAGGTACAGAGTGAGAAGAAAGTGGTTCAGGATGTTAAATCAAACCCTAAGGCTTTTTACACATATGCCAACTCGAAACGAAAAGCCAATACCCTGATAGGACCAATTAGATTGCCGGATAAAGAAGGATTCTCCAATGCGACCGAAGTAATCAATATTCTTGGCGATCAATTTTCGTCAGTCTTTTCAACTCCGACTCAACATGTACGTAACTAAACAACCCTTGTTTAGCCGACAACAGTTTATGTCTAAAAGACATAACGATTACCGGAAAAGAAGTTGTCGAAGCCATCAAAACCCTTAAATCTTCAAGCTCTCCAGGACCTGACGGTGTAACGGCACAGTTCCTTAAGAACACCTCACTATTCATCGCTCCAATTTTTATATATTTAATGAATCGTTCTTTGTCAGAGGGGAGGGTACCCACACAACTAAAACATGCCCAAATACCCTCCAATTATAAAGGGGGAGATAGGGATCAACCTGTTAATTATTGGCCAATCTCATTCAAGTCGAATGTTTCCAACGTTATGGAAAAGCTTGTTAAGACAAAACTTCTTGAATATCTTGACATGAAAGGTATTATTCCTGA
>NC_081451.1:3341518-3345276 GCF_007210705.1 Tigriopus californicus
AAAAACTGAAAAAAACTTCAAGTGTCTGAGGAACTCTTGAACACACATTCGTTCCCACTGAACGCAGAAAGCAATTATGTGTATTTACTTTATCGAAGCAGCCAGACCAACGGCATTCTGAGTGCATTATAGTTTCGATGAAAAACCAGGGTGTTTGGTATCGTCTATTTCAGCATTTGAAAGAATAAAAAGGCAGGAGATTGCGAGTATTTAATGAAATCTGTGTCCCTCCACTGATGAAGCAAAATTATGAGAAAAAGACAAGGTTTGCATGTTTATTGTTGCATAAGCTTGATCTTGTGTGTTGTAAAATACATCGGTTGTATTGTCATTCTTTTTCTTTTCAATAATTCACAAGGCTTACAACATAATCTCATTTAAAAGTCATCCTTTACCACTGCGAGAGTGCGGCACTCTCCTTTTTATGCCTCCCAAGGAGCAAGAGGTTACCAAAAGTCAGCCAAACTAAAAAAATCTTGGATCAGGGCAAGTTTAATCCCTTCTGAATTTAGCTCACGTTGTTCCAATTTTTTAAGGGGTAGATAAGCCGCTCCCCAGTAACTCATACTTTGAATATTGCGAAGATGTTTGAAAGATCATGAAGTTTCTTGAAGTCAATGATATCCTTCCTCCTGGTCAGCAGGGGTGCACATTTTAGCACGGTTACCAAACTGATTGCAAATATACTGTAGAACAGATTATTGAGGAACTAGAGAGACAAGAGTCAGTTGATGTTGTCAATCTTGATTTTGCCATGGCCTTTGATAAAGTAGATCATGGCCTTTTGTTGAATAGACATCATGACATTGGGATCCAAGGCAAGGTTCTCAATTGGATAAGAAGCTTCATTCATGAGAGGAAGCAAATTGTTAAGGTTGAGGGATCCCTTAGTGACATACATGATGTCAAGTTAGGTGTTCCCCAGGGTTCCATCTTAGGGCCCCTCCTTCTTATAACATTCGTTGCCACACTTCAAAAGCTTAGTATTACTGCCAGTCTCTCTTCTTATGCTGACGATACAAAGTTAGTTTCTGGTAGGAATGGCCAAGATTCCATTAGCCTTGCAAAGGACCTAGAAATAATCTATTCTTGGGTTACAAAGAGTAATATGGCCCTAAACGGAATGAAATTCCGCTCCATGACATTCGGTTCAACTCCTTTGAATACCACATTCGTAGATAATGGAGGTAAAGATATTGAGCAGGTCTCATCTATGAAAGATTTAGATGTAGTCCTCCCAAATAATGGAAAGTTCGATGAGCATATCCAGTTGAAGGTGGGTAAAGCTTTTCAAATGTGTAGTTGGATATATCGAAGACTGGCACTTTCAAGTCCTCGAGAATCCAGACTAGTTCGAACAATAAAGTCCACATCTCTTCTTTCTCGGGCTCCTTCATTGTTTAATTTGCTTCCCTCTGATATTCGTAGGGAATACGTAGGCCTTGTTGGTCCGGTAGCATCTTTCAAGTCAGACTTGGACAAATTTTTAGATAGCATTCCAGATCAACCCTACATTCAAGGATTAGCTCGGTCTGCCAACTCAAATTCGTTGGTGGACCAAATATCATATAAAGATTGAAAGGTAATGAATAGACGAACTATAACCTTTCATTTTAATAGTACTGGGGATTACATTCCCTGTAGCGGTTAGAAAAGCCCGTGAAAAACCAAACCCAAAAAAATAAATAAAAAATAAAAAGATAAAGAAAATTTCTGCTAAGATCTTGACCAACTTTCAAGTGATTCAGTGCTCTTGTTATAAAACCATCATATCTCAATTTAGGAATGGTCCACCAAATCAAAAGTACGCATATTTTAGCTCTGAGCTACATATTGCTCTTTAAACGCATTTGAATGCTTTATAATCATGGAGAAGGATACATCTCAACAAATATGACACCTTTTTTTTAATCGACCTTTTGGATCCTCTTTCTAAAACCCAAATATTTTTTAGTTCAAAATTCAAATCTAGTGGACTGAACTTTGGTCTTACTCTAGGCCCCTCAAAAATTGTCTGCTTTTTCTGTAAAATTGCTAATAAGTGGAAATTTAAACTCTACTAGGAAACAACTCATCCATTTTTCACCAATGCCTGATGTTTTTTTTTGTCAAAATGTGTGGATTAAAACAAGATTATCAATTGTCCACGCCAGATATTCTGATTTCTGATATGTTGAATGTCCTTTTTTCCTTATTTCATACTTTAATTTCCTTAATGGTCAGTTCAAGTTCCTCTTTGGTTCTTGTTCATTTTCTTCTATAAATGTGTTTAGGCAAGTTTTGTCCAATATTTTGCTGATCTTAAAGACAATTTGTTTGTTTTTGATTTACTTGGTGTTGATGGTTATTTCATTTTTTCTTTTGACGTTTAAAGTTAAGTCAGAACAAGAGAGAACATTATTTACTAAAACAGACTCTTAAATGTATTATGTAGCATGGGTAATCTTGCACAAAATAGCGCGTTTTAGGTCTAAATATACCCAGAATTTAGGGTCAGTTCTAGTGACCGTAGAGTCTTAATGTGCATTTTGAGAGCGCCCTCAAGCCCTCGAGAATCCAGTCTAGTTAAAACAAATGTAGTCTAAGTCTCTTCTTTCTCGGGCTCCTTCATTGTTCAACTTATTGCCCTCAAATATTCATAGGGCGGATGTAGGCGTTGATCCAGAAGCAGAATTTAAGTCAGACTTGGACAATTTTTTGATTGAAATTTCCAATCAATCCTAAATTCAAGGACTAGCTCGGTCTGGCAATTCAAATTCGTTGGTAGATCAAAAATCATACAAAGATTAAAAGGTACAAAATATGCAAACTATCATCTTTCCTTTGAATAATACAGAGGAATGCAATACCCTGGGGCGGTTAGAAAATCCATTGATAAAACAAAGCACAAAAATAACCGTTCGATTTTGGGCTAGTTGTTCAGACTTCATCGAGGGTTCCAACTCCGTCCTGCAATACGAGCAGACATCAAGATTGCAACATCCTCATCAAGGAAAATTTTGCATACTAAGTCCACCCAAACGGTAGAATTCATCACGGAGAGTCCATCTGATACCAGGCATGACATTAGCTACCGGTATTTGGAAATGCATATGATGACTGGCCTCCTACTTCAGCCCCTAAGCCAAACAAAAATTATTTAAGTGAAGCACTCAGTCCCACAAGATACCGTCGTCATTGAACTGTGTTGCTTCAATTCTAGAACTTGAAGGCACCGACTTCTGAAAAATCATCTTGTTCTTTGGCATTGAGTTGCGATAAGGATGGCGCCTCCAATCTTCCACGACAATTTAAATCCAACGAGGATTTCAAGGACACATATAAGAAGACCGTAAATTTGGGCCAAGGTGAATCAACTGACTCCATCGAAGAGGGTAGGAATAAACTTTGGTTTCGTGAATTTCCGCCCGACGAGAAAAATATATCTCAATCGAGATTTATTCCCGAGGAATTCTTGGAGAACATTCCAGAAATTCCCAAAGAATTCAAAGATTCCTTTCGAACAGTTAAACATATTGTTTCTGCATGTGAGAAAGTCTCTAAACTGATTGCGAAAGAAGAGAAGAACGATGACCCCACAGATTTACTCCTCAAGAAGATCAAATGGGCTCAATCTTTGCTTGATGTTTGGCAATTGGAGCATCATGATCAGATGATTGTTCGACAGGAGCTTTGGAGAGAAGAAGATTGGCTGGACACTCTGACTGCTCCATTGTTCAAGGACAGGGACGAGCCCAATTCCTTGTGGTACAAGCTTC
>NC_081451.1:3345327-3352637 GCF_007210705.1 Tigriopus californicus
GACCTGCCGTCATGATTTCAGATACACCAAGGAGTCTGAACTATGGAGTCTGAAAATGTTGAAAGTGGTTTAGAAAGTGGTATCTAAAACGTTCAAAGTACGTGTAACGGTACGTGAAGGGTGGCTAAAGCCATATACAACTCGTTGAGCCACATATTTTTTATCTAAATGGGTTTGGTTTAGATCAAGGACACATATGAACTTATTGTTTTGGAACGAAAATGAAAGTTCAAAATTCAACCGCAATGGTGCACTGAACTTACTGTTGCTTTGATTTTTTTGACAATTGACCATTCTACTCACACAGTTTTTTATATTGCAGGAAGTCTGAACGTCTGATAACGAAGTTTTTGCGATTTCAATTAAAGCCTTACAAAAACATTAAAGTGGCGGAGATTCAGAATGGCGATTTCTCTACAAAGGGATTTTTTGATGCCTTTTTCATGGATATTGCACCTGAGACTGGGAATGTTCGAAACCTCAAAATTCACATTTTCATTGATGAGGCCTCAAGGTCGAACGTGACTTTGATTGAAGACGTCTTGGTAAATCTGCCAAACGATCCTGATCGATTCATTTGGATAGTGGACTCAGACGAAGAAGAGAAATACTTTTCTGACAGTCTTTCACACAGGTACACAGGTATTAACATGATTGATAATACCGAAGCCACAGAAGCAGAAAAGTAATAAATTTCGGCCGACGACAACTATTGGCCAGAAACGAACGATAGAAATAGCTAAAATACATAATAAACCCACAATCTAAAAATAATACGGTGTAACAGACATGTTAACCCACGTTACACCCAAACTTAAAAGGTTGGTGCCTTATGAAAAACCAAACCTAGCCTTTGAAGATCACTCAATAAACAAAATTGGGTGAGGAGGCCGTTAAATACGTGACATATCATAAAGGGCAAAACACTGTTTCTGCTTGTGTTATCCTGACATTAAGTGCGTGAAAATTTATACGAAAACGAACTTATTTGCACATGAAAGTAATGAGGACCAATTGGCATATTAAAGAAGGCCGACATGGACATGAGTCATTCATATACCAACGAAATCCGAACTAAGCTTGCATTCTTTTAATCCGAAAGTATAACTTTTTCTTCCGCACGATAAGTACCATGGCTTATATTGTTTGACACCAGCCCATTGTTCGCGTTTTAAGCAAATCATGCCTAAAAGAAGTGGCCGATTATTTTAGACTCCAATGAAGCTTGCTGGTGAGACACATTTTTACGATAAACTTTTTGTAGCCTTGGAAAGGTTTTCTGTCTAATATTGCGATTTTTATCTTGGTTCTTAGCACCTCTTCTGTATCGGAAAGCACCAAGTGACCTCCCGAAAGTTGTGCTGACTTCATCAGACAGCTGTTGCTTCAATTTCCCATACCATGTTTTTGACTTTCATCTAAAATGTGACAAGTGCAATGCAAATACCACATAAGCTAAAACTAGTATTCTCAAATTTTCAATTTTTCAATAATATTTATTTGCATCCTGGGCCCTTAAATGCATCTTTTTGCATCCTGAACCTTTATTTGCATCATTTGCATCTTTGATCCTTTTCCACATATTTATGCATTTTAGGCTTCTTTTGACTGATTTTGTTTGGGCGGCAAATTTGTATTTAAACAGTTTTGATGAGAAATGGGCACCCCTGACACAACCCGCATTCCCTACGAATTTTAGAGGGAACCAAATTGAGTGACGAAGGAGCCCAAATTTAGAATTGATCATGAAGACGTGTTTCCCATCTTTTTGATATGGCCATCAATTAAAATATTCTACTAATTAAGATGCGTCTTGTGTTAGATGTGATATCCCGGTGTTGAGCATGCTGCTCATGCTCGTTATGTATTCTAGTCATGTATATATAAACCGTACTAGTCAAATACAAGTCAGTCACGAAGCGTACACAACACGTCTTAGGTCATATTTTTTGCAGTCTGTGATACAGAAATATTTACACTAATATTCATTTGACAATAATGTGGTGTACGACACCCTGGTCCTCTTAATTGGATATTATCAAAAAGTGAATCCCTTTCCCATTGCGTTTCCCAAATATTTTGAACTCTGCTTTTGCTTCAAAAGATTTCGACACGATTTTGAGATTGAAGAGGGACTCGTGTTGAATTTGAGGAATTCACAAGAAATCCAGGAAAAAATTCCGCCTATTCAAGAAAACCAAGATAACAAAAAGGAAGGCATTGATTCAGTGGAAGTTGAGAAACTCATTTCGGTATTGAAAATGGAACGGAACGCGCAGCAAATTCTGGTCATTTTACCACATGCGGACAATTATGTAGTAGCTATCCAGGAGATGAACAAGGAAATCAAAAACATCAAAACCTATGGACTACATCGCGTAAGTGCATCATTTTCTTCATGAATGGCTCTTTTTTATTCTTTTCCTCCTTGCGTGGGTTCAGATTCCTTGATATTTTTCCAATCTACAGAAAGGTGTGGAAAACTGTACGGATGCAGATTTGGAGGATTTTTTCAATGCTCCAAAACTAAAAGATCAACAAATTTTGGTGACCTTGGAAGGTTGTGTCAACGGGTTTGAAGCTGAAATGGTCTTATTCACTGAATTTCATGATTTTGGATCAAAATACGTCATGTATCGGGCCAAAACGAAACTTCAAACTACAACTTTGAAAAAATGTGCTCATCCGACACTTCATGAGCAATATCCAGTGGAGGAACAAGAGGTAAGGAGATTATAAGAAGGCTTTTGTATCCTTCCCCCTTTGATTGTGTTTTGTAAAACACATTAATATTCATATTTTTTTGAAAATCTAATTGCTCATAAAGCAACATATTGGTATAAAATTGAGCGCACTTTCCCCATCAGGAACTAGTCCGTCAGTTCCAATTACACTAAAAGAAAAACACTTAAAATCTCTAAGATTGGATGACTGACTCGAGGGGGGATTTGAAATGTGAGCAAGAGGCATCCATATTGGACGATGTTGGTCACCTTGAACGTTTGGATGATTTAGCTTTGAAACATAACCCTATGGTGGTTGTAATACAAGAAGTTTGGCAAGTTCAGAANTTAGATGTGATATCCCGGTGTTGAGCATGCTGCTCATGCTCGTTATGTATTCTAGTCATGTATATATAAACCGTACTAGTCAAATACAAGTCAGTCACGAAGCGTACACAACACGTCTTAGGTCATATTTTTTGCAGTCTGTGATACAGAAATATTTACACTAATATTCATTTGACAATAATGTGGTGTACGACACCCTGGTCCTCTTAATTGGATATTATCAAAAAGTGAATCCCTTTCCCATTGCGTTTCCCAAATATTTTGAACTCTGCTTTTGCTTCAAAAGATTTCGACACGATTTTGAGATTGAAGAGGGACTCGTGTTGAATTTGAGGAATTCACAAGAAATCCAGGAAAAAATTCCGCCTATTCAAGAAAACCAAGATAACAAAAAGGAAGGCATTGATTCAGTGGAAGTTGAGAAACTCATTTCGGTATTGAAAATGGAACGGAACGCGCAGCAAATTCTGGTCATTTTACCACATGCGGACAATTATGTAGTAGCTATCCAGGAGATGAACAAGGAAATCAAAAACATCAAAACCTATGGACTACATCGCGTAAGTGCATCATTTTCTTCATGAATGGCTCTTTTTTATTCTTTTCCTCCTTGCGTGGGTTCAGATTCCTTGATATTTTTCCAATCTACAGAAAGGTGTGGAAAACTGTACGGATGCAGATTTGGAGGATTTTTTCAATGCTCCAAAACTAAAAGATCAACAAATTTTGGTGACCTTGGAAGGTTGTGTCAACGGGTTTGAAGCTGAAATGGTCTTATTCACTGAATTTCATGATTTTGGATCAAAATACGTCATGTATCGGGCCAAAACGAAACTTCAAACTACAACTTTGAAAAAATGTGCTCATCCGACACTTCATGAGCAATATCCAGTGGAGGAACAAGAGGTAAGGAGATTATAAGAAGGCTTTTGTATCCTTCCCCCTTTGATTGTGTTTTGTAAAACACATTAATATTCATATTTTTTTGAAAATCTAATTGCTCATAAAGCAACATATTGGTATAAAATTGAGCGCACTTTCCCCATCAGGAACTAGTCCGTCAGTTCCAATTACACTAAAAGAAAAACACTTAAAATCTCTAAGATTGGATGACTGACTCGAGGGGGGATTTGAAATGTGAGCAAGAGGCATCCATATTGGACGATGTTGGTCACCTTGAACGTTTGGATGATTTAGCTTTGAAACATAACCCTATGGTGGTTGTAATACAAGAAGTTTGGCAAGTTCAGAACGTTAAAACAGTTTTTAATGGCTACGCTTCGAATATGTCACCCGAACCGGAAAGTGTGGTGAGGGAGTGCTCATGTTAGTTCGCATTTCAGTGCCTTACGAGATGAAAACTGACCCCACTCTAATTTCTGAAGAGTGTGAAATGTTAGGCATTGAAACGTCCGATCTGGCTATTCTATCCTCATGTATTTCCCAAAATGCTAATATTTAAGAGGCATTTAATACTCTTAACCACTAACTTTCTCCTAGTAAAGTCAAACCCGTTTTTATGTGGCACCTTCCATATCAATTTCTAGGAAGATTACTCAAAAAGTAGTAGGTTCAATAATCTGATGTTGAGCCTCAAATTATTCCCCCTCATTAACTAGCCAACAAGAAAAACTGTCACAACTAGTCCGCAGATTTTTTTTGCACTACATTCCCTTCAATCCTAATTAACGGAAATACTGTTTTAAGGCAATTACAGTTACGAAGATAGATGTTTTAAAAGTCATCAACAAATTACCATGTAAAAGTTGCAACGACTTTGATGGCATATCCACCCTAGTTTTAAAGCGAATCAAGTCTGTAATTGCTGGACCCCTAACATGCTTCATTAATATATCATTAATCAAGGGTTACATTCCTCATGAATGGAAAATTTCAAATTTTATGCCATTGTTCAAAGGTGGAGAAAAAGCCGAAATGTCAAATTACCGCCCAAATAGCACCTACCCTCCGTGTCTAGAAAAGGTTGTGTATAGGGCTTGTCAAGTGAAGGCGCTCATAAACAACTGAGGTTATTCCATGGGGTAAAATCAAATACAACATACCCAGACAAATTGCGTTGAATTTTGACATTTATCCCGTCTTACATGCTTGTCTATACAAATAGCGTTGTGGTATAGAGCCAATTTCATAATGCGCTCACCAATTAACTCCAAACATATTCATTTGGTTGGGTTATGTAACAAAGCTCACTCAAAATCACTCGATTATTGAAAATTCAATGGTCAGGTAGTGCGAGTTGACTGTGATGTTTGTCTTAGTTCTCCCTAACCAAAATTTCCTAGCTCAGGGTATCGGACCACATTTTTCTTTGAATTTCCTTCACTTGACATGCCCTATAAGTATAGCTATTTCTTCATTCTCTGAAACAGACCTTAGTGAATTTCAACTTGGATTCCGAGCACCAGGTGTCTCAACGGTGGGCGCTATTAACAAATTTTTGAAAAGCATTTCTTTCACCCGGGGTTTAAAGCATTCCGTGGGAATTTTCATAGACTTAAACTTGGAAAATATGGCTTCAGTTCAATTGTAGCCCGTTGGATTGGAAATTACTTATCGAATAGGGCGCAGAAAGTTCAAATCGGCAATAGCTTCTCAGAACGTTCTGGGATGACTTGAGGAGCACCCCAAGGCAACATGTTAGGACCTCTTTTACCTCTTTTGTACATTAATGATCTCCCACAAGCGACTCAATTTCAAGTGATTATGTTTGCAGACGACACAACTTTACAACATTTTGGTAGTGATCTTAAATTTATGAAGTATGAAACTAGTCATTGGCTACAAAAAAAAGTACTTAAGATGCAGATGGGCTTTAAATATAGCCAAAACAAAACTGATTTTATTTAGAACCAATAAGAACCCTTTCGACTTTAATGTTATTTTTGTAAAGTAAACATTCAACAGGTTGGGATAGGCCGTGTGGTGAAATTTGTTCGGTTCTTAAGCATTCACATTGATGAAAATTTGAGGTGCAAAGAACAAACCATTCTTATGGCTAAAGATGTTCGGAAAATCTTATTCACGCTAACACTCGCAAACAGAGCTATCCCAACTAACATTAGACTCTTGTTATAAAATGCTCTGATTCGGACAAGAATGGAATATGGCGTTGAGTATTTTGGGGACGCCTCCGCAATACAAAACCTCAGCATTCTTCAGAAAAAGGCAGTCAGGTGGATAGTTTAGGCTAAAGCGCGTGCTCATACCGGGTTTTTCATAAGTCTTGAGACCTTTAAAAAACCTAAATGAGGTTGTGAGAGTTGTCCAACTAGCCTATTCTATGAAGTTGGCCAACGTGAGCAAGGCCACCGTCTCCCGCGTCAGGAAGGGCTTGGATGATGGGGATGATCTCAAAGATAAACCTCGAATTAGTCGGGTGGTCAAATTCACCCCCGAGGCCACAAAGAAGGCGTTGAAGGCCAACCCCACCATGACTTTGCCTACACTGGCCAAGAAGAAGTCCGTCAGCACCGCCGAGGTGTCCAGGGGCGTTAGAGTCGCTGGGGGAAGACTTGTGATGTACGTAACTCGCTCCCTGCTCTATCAAAGTCAGCAAGAACTTCGTCTGGAACGTTGAACGACCTCAAACACAATTTGGATCGGGTCATCTTCTTGGATGAGAAGATTTTCACGGTCAATCCGGTCTTTATTAAGCAGAACAACCACGTGATTTGCTTTGAAAAGGAGGATCACAATCAACGCTCTGTCACCAGTACCAAACATCCAGCCAACGATATGATGATGGGCGTTGTGGCCTCCATCAAAGAAAAGATGCCCCCATTTGGTTCCCATCTGGGTGCAGGCTAACGGCCGTTGACTACTTGGAAGTCTTGACCAACAAGGTGCTCCCATAGATGCTGAAGACCACCAAGAAGCAAGGAAGTCATCCTACGTGTTCCAGCAGGATAGAGCTCCGACGCTGACGGCCAACTTGGTCCAGAACTGGATGGGTGACAACATGAACTTCTGGCCACCCCAGAACCCCAATCTGAACCCCTTGGACTTCAGTACCTGGTGGCACGTGGAGTCCAAGACCTGGGCAACACGCCACCCACCCCAATGTCGAGGCCCTGAAGTGCTCCGTGGAGAAGATCTGGAAGGCCATGAAGACGGACTGCGTGCCCAAGGTGCGGGTCCTTCCGCAGGCGCCTGGAGGCAGTGACTGAGGTGCAGGGTGGGCAAATTCACCAATAGAATTCTTGAAACTAAGAACAACTG
>NC_081451.1:3352673-3365526 GCF_007210705.1 Tigriopus californicus
GGGTGCAGGGTGGGCAAATTCACCAATAGAATTCTTGAAACTAAGAACAACTGATTTGTTTCAAATATTCCTGGTGTTCAATTGCATCCTGACCAATCACAAGCGTATCTTTTTTTGCACCGAGGTCTCAAGACTTTTGCAAACCAGGTATTAGCCCGATTTTTAGAGAATGGAAATTACTTAAGTTGGAAGATTTAGTTGAAGTGAATAAGCTCGCACTTATGTTCAATTGTAAAAACGAAACCGTGAAAACCACCCTGAATTCTTTCTCTCACAAAATTAAACGGGATGTCCAGGTTTATTTTAAGTTGCCTTTCGCTCGACTCTCTTGGTATCAACGACTTCCTTCTTATTCATTCCCACTACTTTCAAAATATTTACCAATGATCAAGCTCGGAGCTCGATTTTAACCTGTCGCGAAAGCAATGAATCCGCCTGTTAACTGACATAACTCCTAATCACAAGTGAATGCTTAGACAAATGTTGAAAAAAAGTATAAAGTGGCTCTCACACTAACATTCCAATTGAGCCTAATGAGAAAGAAGGTCCTTAGATGAGATTTGGGGCCTCAGGGTCTGGAAGCCCGGGGTAGGACAAACCCAATGATCTGGTCATTGCCCTGCGTGTAGCGAGGATAGAATTCCCATGAAACCAAACCGAATGTCTTATGGGAAATCCTGGGGTTGTCTCTTTATTTCTTCATATACTTCTATCATCTGTCTATCTAATTTTTCTTGAGTCTGGCACCTCCAAAAAGTACAAAAAATTACCAAATCCCGCTCAATGACCCTTGGGTCAACGTCTTTGAATACTCCAATTGTAGATGATAGAGGTAAAGATATTGAGCAGGTCTCATCTATGAAAGATTTAGGTGTAGTCCTCCAAAATAATGGAAAGGTCAATGAGCACATCCAGTTAAAGGTGGGTAAAGCTTTTCAAAAGTGTGGTTGGAAACATCGAACGTTTAAGTCCAGAGATAGCTTCACGATGCTAACTCTGTTCAAGTCGGTTGTTCAGCCACATTTTGAATATTCTTCACCCATTTGGGCACCAATGAGTTCAGCAGGTTTGCAAAACGTCGAACCTGTCCAAAGGTGTTTCACGAAGAACATCACAACTCTCGTATTGGGAGAGGTTAGAAAAGTTGGGACTGTACAGTGTTCAGAGGAGATACGAAAGGTATCTGATATTGCACGTTTTCAAAAGCATCCATGAGCTTTGTCCTAACCCGGGTTTGAAGGTCAATTCTAGTGATTGCGGAGGCTTTATGTGCGTTTTGAGAGCACGTTCAAGCCCCTTGTGAATTCAAGCTAGATCGAAAATTTGGAGAGATTTTTAAGGAGCGTTCCAGATCAAACCTCATTCCTGTTTTACACCTCGTTGAGAACAGTCGCATTTTTGTTGCTGTTCTTATCTCCCAGGAATTTCGAACCAAGGTGTGACTTCCTCTGTTGCTTCTTGGTTGCTGTGCACGTGTGGTGTTCGTGGTGTTTGTGTGTGGGTGAATGAATGGGAATTGCCATTCATTCACTCAATTAGGTTTGGTTTTTCACGGCTCTTTGATAAGACGTAATTACTTTAAAACCTTATAAGTTTATTGCTCATTTATGGTTACCTTTAACATTTTCTCTCTGATTTGTAGTGTAGTATTTCTAGTTTCAAATCGTTATGTGTATTTCTTCAGTTTGATTGTATTGGTCCTTGACGATTAGAATTTATTGTTCATTAGTGTATTGATTTCATCTTGTATTAGACCAGTTTGTTGAGTTTATTTCTGTGTTTTTGTGTTGTTTTCCTAATTTACATATGTTCTTGATTCCTTGCTTTTCTCTGTCCCTTACGCCATGTTTGCTATCTCCATCTTAGATTTGTATATTAAGTTTGATGTTAAGTAGTTCATTCCTATTTTCCTTCGTTGTCCTGCATCTCAGGACAAGATTGCACAGCTTTTTTAGTTTTCTTCTTTTTCTTGGTCTCTTGATTTTTCTGCTCATTGATAGTTACTCCTGCATTCATGATGGAAGCTGTTTTTGGAAAAGTCAGCAAAGAGGCTAGACAATGTTTGGACTTGGTCTTAGCAGGGAAGGATCCTTCCGTAGTCAATAAGCCCTTTATTTTAGAGGCTTGGGTCAATGAAATCTGGGTGCTGCTTGAAGAACAGGCTCACCCAGAAGTTAAAAAGTCGACTGATTTGACCAATATAGAGGTTGAAGTAGCAGCTCCTCTTGAAAAAGAGCAGGCAAAGACAGTTGTAGAGGAAATAGTCTGTCTTGTTTATCAAAAGCGGCCTTGTCCTGATGCAGGAAAAGGCTGCCAGTTTGACCACGCTACATGGTGTCAAAAACTTCTCAAGTTCGGCCTTGAGAAGTACAATAGTAAGAAGGGATGTTCAAAGGTAGATTGTCCTTTTTTTCACCCGTACATGTGCCGTCAGTCCATGAGACTTAAGACATGCTTTAATGTACGGTGTACCTCCGTCCATGTTGAAGGGACGCAAAGAAAGCCGAGAAATAGGATAGCTCAGTTTCGTAGTTTTAGAGCTGACCCTATTCCTAAACCTAATCCCACCCCACCCCCCTTCCTTAACCCATTTAGCTTCCTCCCTCCCTCTCCTCCTACCCCCCACCCTCTCTCCCAATTCCCTCCTCTTCCTTCAAATACCCAATCCACCCCTATTCCTATAAAAACTCTCCTCCCTAATATTCCTTGCCCCACCCCTATTCCCAAAATACGTTCCTATTCAAATGTAGCTGCCCAACCCATTCCTCAAACCCAACCATCCCCATTAGCTCATGCATTGCCTCCAGTAGAACGTAGCTTTGTTGATAAGAGGGATTTTTTACGCTTGGAGAGGATGGTCCAAGACCTTGTGAACTTGGTCCGTCAAAAGAGAGGTCCGTAAAGGGGCTATATTTGAACGTGCATTGTCCGATTTCAAAAAAAGACAGCACAAAAGTTAAGATCTTAGAAGAACTAGCCGTTGAGAGAGAGATTTCATTCACCTCTATAACAGAAACCTGGCTTCGGCCAGGGGACTTAGATGAAGAACTAACCATAGTTGAATTCAACTTAGTTCGTTGTGATAGGATACGCCCTGATAATTCCATATTCCCACATGGGGACGTATGCCTATATGTTAGGAATGATTTGCACATTAGTCATGTACAAATGTCGAATGGAGAAGTAGAGGTCTTAGCTTATCACATCCGAGGGCTTGATCTGTCTATTGTAACAATGTATAGACCCCCTTCTTGCTCAGCAAGCACTTTTACGTCAGCTCTCCAATTCACTGGAAATGTGTTGGATAAGGAAGTGTGCTCGAGAGTTTTCTTTGTAGGGGACTTCAATTTTCCGGCTAGCGTTGTAGAAGAGGAGGCTAGTTCGGATGGGTATATTCCCATTTCGAAATCGACATCTCAGTCGTTCGAAAAGCTGGAAGAATTTGCGATCTTGCGCAATTTCTCCAAACATAATGGTGTAGCCACTAGAGCAAATAACCTTCTGGATTTGGTCTTTTCCAATGACCCTGATCCAGTATGTCGATGTGACTCCTAGTAATCTGTCATATCATCGTGTTCTTGAGATAGGGTCGACCATTACCCAAAAGCCGGTGTACTCTAGAGTAAGACCGGCCAAAAAGGTCGGTCTGGCTAAGTTCAAATTCAAAGATGAACATTGGCCGTTGATCATAGAGAGATTAGAAGAACTTGACCTGATTTCAATTCTGGAACAGGAATCGTCCATAGATGCAGCCATTGATAAATTAGTTTCAGTTTTTAAGGAAGTTTGCACCAGTCTAGCAATCTCTGAGTATGTTCCGAAAGGTGGTACACGGACAAAAATTCCAAAATAAAGGAAGACTTTGTTCAAAAAGGGTTGCAAACTAGCAAAAACACTGAAGGGCACTTCGAATCCAGTGATTGTGGCTAGTCTTCAAAAGAAGTTGGACGTAGTTCAGGGTAAGGTTAAGGCCTCCATCGAATATGACCAGTTACAAACTGAGAGTAAGGTGGTTCAGGACGTCAGGTCGAATCCGAAGGCTTTTTTTCTCTTATGCGAACTCTAAGAGAAAAATGAAACACTCCGTTGGGCCTTTTGAGGTTGATGGGGAAGCCATTAGCAATGTAAAGACTATGGCTAACATGCTTGCAGATCAGTTCTCTAGTGTGTTTTCAACCCCACTGAGTTCAGAAGCAACAGCTCATTGCTCTAAAGATGAGTCTGTTGAGATTGACAAGGTAAGCCAAATTGAGCGTCTAGATGATCTTGCAGTCACAGATCAAGATGCATTAGAGGCCATCAAGGACTTGATTCTTTCAAGTTATCCTGGTCCTGATGGTGTAACATCGCAGTTTCTGATGAGATGCTCACAGGTTCTTGCTCCTGTTTTCTCGTACTTGATGCGTTGCATCTTGGACCAGGGCAAGTTCCCCTCTTCTCTGAAGCTAGTTCATTGTTTTTTGTTCCATATTTTTCCATATTGTTCCAAGTTTCAAAGGGGGAGATAAGTCGCTCCCCAGTAATTATAGGCCGATTTCTCTCACTTCGAATATTGCAAATGTGTTTGAGAAGATCAAGAAGTCCAAACTTGTTGAGTTTCTTGAGGTCAATGAAGTCCTTCCTCCTAGCCAGCACGGGTTTCGAGCACATTTTAGCTCGGTTACCCAACTGATCGAGCATTTAGAGCAGGTCATTGAGGGACCGGAAAGAAACGAGTCAGTTGATGATGTCTATCTTGATTTTGCCAAGGCCTTGGATAAAGTAGATCATGGCATTTTGTTGAATAGAATTCATGACATTGGTCAAAATGTGTGGATTAAAACAAGATTATCAATTGTCCATGCCATATATTCTGATTTCTGATATGTTGAATGTCCTTTTTTGCTTATTTCATACTTTAATTTCCTTAATGATCAGTTCAAGTTCCTCATTGGTTCTTGTTCATTTTCTTCTATAAATGTGTTTAGGCAAGTTTTGTCCAATATTTTGCTGATTTTAAAGACAATTTGTTTGTTTTTTGATTTACCTGAATGTTGATGGTTAATTCATTTTTTTCTTTTAACGTTTAAAGTTAATTTAGAAAAAGAGAGAACATTATTTACTAAAACAGACTCTTAAATGTATTATGTAGCATGGGTTGCACAAAATCGCGCGTTTTAGGTCTAAATATACCACTAGAAGCTCTCAGAAAATGTCGGCTATTGAGTGGCGGAACAAAACACGGAATTCCAGTCATTACTTGGTGGACAAATTTCTGATTCTGGTTTATGATTTCAGATAAACACTGCAATCATTTTCTAAGCTGGTGGCCTTGTTATTTGGGGACCATTTTTGGGTGAGCATGGCCTTGTGGCCCAAACTGAGCCCTACTAACACATAAAGTTTTGCTCAATTTACTTGAAATCAAACAAAAACTCAACCAAAGTCTGCTTCACTTCCAAATACTCCTGTAGTTAAGTCACATCGCAATGTTCATGAGATCCTTGACAGGCTTTACCAATCGGTTGTTACTTTGACCAAGCATTGAGCAAAAATTTGATAAATTCAAATTAGGCCAAATGCGATTTCCCAAAGTCAATTCCATGTTTTACTCAACCACACTGTAGCACCCCCTTAGCGGGAAGTGTCTCCATGTTTTATGCTAATTACCATAAATCAAGCTTTTATACTAGAGACATTTTCCAACAGTTCTTGGACTTAGCATAACATTCCAGCAATATACGCATCACCAAAATGTATTACTTGATCCATTATGTCGAACGATTAAATTCTACTTTTTAAACTAAATGCGCTTGGACTTGGGAGTACATGACCCCCCAACAAACTGCATGCTATTGCAGCGTTTAAGAGGCAAAATTAAACACGATATTGATTTGAATTAGTTTCTAAGCTATGGCACATAGTAATAACTGTGCTCCAGTACAAAAGTAGTCAGATTACCCAGTGTGTCAGTCGAAGAGAATTTGGTTATTGCAATAAATGCCCAATAAAACAACTCCAATGTTTTTTTTTTGACCTCTTACAGAAAAGCAATTACATAAGACAACGAATTTCATGATGCTTGTGATGAAAAGGTTTCTTTTAACATATTTGATTTTCACTTTACTGAATTCATTCGAGCCTCTGCCTTTTCGTTACAAACATTCATGATTTATGGCCTTTGAAGTACTAAATCATATCATGCGCTCTTTTTTAGGTGAAAATTCCCGCTCCCAACTTGCGTGCCTCGGATTTCACCAATTTACCGATCAAATATTATTCAAAACTTCAACCGAAACCCGATCCCGGAACTACTTACGTAAACTATTGCAACGATTTTGAAAGCCTAGGCTCGCCCGAAAAATTGAGTCAAGTCTCATCGATCAAACAATTCATCATTGTGGTCCCAAAAACCTCTACTAAAAAGGTCAATGATTTCCCTCTACTTCTTTGGCTGAAGCTTTCAAACGAATGGAAAACGAGCATATGCATCAATTTGAACGGTCGCCCTCTCCCAGCTGATCATTCTATGAATTTCCCGATTCATTGGGACAACCTGGAAATCGTGAAAATATCCATACCCGATTTACAAGGATGGCGTAACTGGAAGAATGTTTTGATGGCCGAGATAATTCATTGCCATCATTGCAAGCTTGATGTTACAAGGGGATTCGACTTCCACCGACTGTTTTCGGTTTGGTCTCGCATCCGCGAAGAATTCAAACTGCATAAGTACATTTTTGACAAGAAACAATTGGACAACGAATCATACGACGAGTTTCGGATGGAGATCCTCAAGGAGTATCTTTTTGTCGGGTAATGACTAGACTCCGACAAAAAATGTTGTTCGTAAGTCGAGCAGAAATTCGATATGGTTGCAGTAACCGGTTTTCTTCTCAATGACTCTGTTCAGCTCTTTCGCACATACGAACCCTCCACTTCTGCAATTTCTGCTGGACGTGAAAACAACATACTTCGTCGTAGTTTAGTAATGACTAATGTTTGATTACAAGTACATAATGTTAATTACTCTTCTATGAAAGCGTAATCATGAGGTTGTTTCGAGTAAAATTTGAGCTTTTGATTTTTTGCGATGAGTTTAAAATAAAAACATGTTCAGGTACTCTGCGATATAACCAAACATCAGGAAAATATTCAAGCATTTTCTATGTGTTAGCTTTATACACCGATACCTTTTTTGTGACTCAAAACGATTTTGGATGATTTTAACTGCGACCGTAATGTTCACATAACATGAACAAAGTCGCTTTAAATGAACTTTAAAAATGATGATAAAAGCAATGATCATGTTAAAATGATGCTCAAAATCGGTTAATTCAATGATTCTTACGGGCAGGACTGGCTCCTACTGACGAACACTGATCTACTGTAGTTCCACTTAAAACTACAAGCAAATGCAGATGTTCTCAACAAATCAGTTGAAGGGTCCTTACAATAGTAAAGAGTGAGGGCACTGTTGGCACATAATGGGTTAGGTAACAACCTCCTTACATATTGACAATTATTTTCTACTATGCTTTCACTCACTTGAAGTTGAGGGGGTCATATTTTTTGCCTTTAAAACGAAGGGAGTTTTCATAATATGCGTTCAACAGTTTTCAACTATTTTGATCATTTTGGGGGCAAAAAACCTATTTCATGAATTTGAACCATAACATAACCTAAAACCGAGGATTTGCAGAAAAAGTGAGGGGTTTTGGTAAAATTTAGGAGAAAACAGGGTGGGCGTAAAAAAAATTGGGGGCAATGATTGTCTCCCCTCAAAGCTTTGTTTGAAATTAAACCGCAAGCCTTCATTAAGAGGAAGTGTTGAACACATACAACAGTGTCATACTGCAAATGATCTAATTTTAGCCTAAAGGCAAAACATTCCACCATCTGCCACCAAAAAAATGTTCTAAAATACAAATGAAAGCAATCTTGAAGTCAGAACCAAAACTAAGGGCCTGCTGAAGACCTGCAAGGGGCCAAGGAAGTGGGTGAGCCTTTCGGTGTCCACCCTCAAACCGTTGGTAAGAGGAGAGCCTCATCCAAGAACAGCAAATCCTTGTAGGCACAACAAACCAGATTGAGGGCAAAACGCATGAAGATCGTGAAAAAAATGAATAATGCAATTTTTACCATAAATACCACACTAATACATGAATATCCAAACCAATGGAAACCTTCTTTCATATTTTTAAAACTTACATTGACGTTTTCGGAACTTATTTTGGCCGATTTTCCTAACTAAAAACAACTATTTTGACCATAATCACAAAGTACTCTTACGACCCCGATCAATCAGTATATGCTCTTTTTCCTTCAATCTAGGAATACGTTTCATCTTGCCAAAGACATTTTGAAATCTTATGGTATTGATGCGCAATTCCAACAGCCGAATCGGATTGATCAATTTCTGAAATGGCTCTGTCTAGAAGTGAATTCGCCATTGAATGATTTTCTCATTTCATGTGAAATTCCGGAGTACCCATCCGAAAATACGGTAACATAAACTGTTGATAAGGTTTTCAAAAAGGGAAAAATATTGACTCACTAAATGTAATTTTTTTCAGGCAAAAATCAACCCTGAGCGAACAGATGTCACCCATTTGCGACACGAGCTGATATATTTGTTTGATAATGTCCATCCTTCATCGCAAGAGTTGCATCGGCCATTAATTTCGTTAATATGGGAAGAAAAACTATGTCGGCTTTTTCAAGAAATCCTCATCAATGACTTTCCTCATGTCGTTGAAGAATCGTGGTTTTCTGAATTTGTTTCCATGGAAAGCGTGTGTCAAAGAAAAAAGGAAACGATCCTTAAAACTCGCGGCAATACGTCAATTTATACCCAATTTCAGGAAAAGAATGTTTCGACAAATGACTGCATTCCTCCTGAGAGCAGAAGTATTTTTGCAAAAATTGTGATGTTCATCGCCAATCAATCTATCTAAAGCAACGGAGGAACCATAACTAATCCAAAAACAACCAGCGTCTTGACCACTTTCAGGGATGGAAACGTTGAAAATTGTTAATAACCCATGCCCAAACTACCCAAAAAATCGAATGATTAAATATGTAACCATTTCCTGAAACCAACTGAACTTTTCTTGAGTTGTTCATTTTTTTGCCATTACTCTTAGCAAGGAATGAGCGCTCTTTGTGGACAAATCGTTGTGATCTATATATAATCTATTTGTCCCTCGAATGGTTTTGTTTCTAGTGCACGGTTTGTCCATTGAACCGAAAAGGCGTTAGTGTCACCTTCAGCAACTCCTCCATTGGTTGAATGGGGCAAATACTGCAACTCTTTCAAACATGAGGTCATAAAATATGCACTTCGATCTGTGACCCAACTAAAACAATCGAGGACACTAAGGATTCAACTTATTCATGATAACGAACTCACAAAAATTTAGCAAAGGTTAGTTAAAGGTCTCTCTGCCCCAACCGAGTCTTACTCATATTGTGCTCTCAATGGAAGCGAATATTCCAGTGAAATTAAGGGGTTGTGGAGAAAGATGTATGCAAAATATTGAGTTGCTGTACCACTCAAAAGTGATCAAATTTGGGTGGAATTAAATCTCATGGTTTTCGCATATTTGATGGAAAATTAAAAATATTGTCAATTCAGTGTAGCACTGCCAATTTTTGTGTGTTCGTGATCATGAATAAGTTGATTCCTTATTGTCCTTGATTGTTTTAGTTGTGTCTGAAAGTGCTTAGATCTGATTCTCTTTGACGGCAAATTTCAGGACGACATAATAACCAACACTTAAGACAAAATATGTTTGATTTAGACGAATGCCTTGTGGGGGTTTAGCTGTTTTCTAGCTGACCAACATTGGTACATTGGTGACCCTGAGTTCAACTACTTTTAAAGATGGCGAGCGACGATTCAAAACCAATTTCATCGTCAGGGTTGTCTTCGGCCGTGGCCGTCAAGCTCCCCGCCTTTTGGCGTCATGAGCCAACAAAATGGTTTCTTTTGTCCGAGGCCTAGTTCCGTCTCCGGGGCATTTCGTCCTCCTCCACCAAGTTTGACCGTGTCATATCAATATTGGGGAGCGATATCATTTCGAGGATCCCGAGCTCGGTGCTCTTTCCGAAGCCGGATGACCCGGATCCCTACACGACCTTGAAGTCCGACTTATTCACGGTGTTTGCCGTCAAACCATACCAACGAGTGTCGTTATTTTTGGATTTGATACCAGACTCCATGCCCATGGCCGAGTTGTATGCTCAGGCCATGTCACTTCTGGATCAGGTAGACGACGTCAAGGAGTACCTGTTCAAAGACAAGCTTCTTCGCGCGTTTCCCTGCCAAATGCGGGCTTCGCAGGCCACTCATTTGGATGATCCGTTGGACCGTTTGTACGAGCATGTGCTGAACTTGGTCTCGTCAGTGACCAAGCGTCGGCCTCCGTTCTTGTGCCATTTGCATCGCAAGTATGGAAATAAGGCATATCGTTGCCTGGATCCGTCCAAGTATACCGGTCCACCCCTTGATCCCCGTGAAGACCGTTCAAAAACCTAGTCGGAGGCTGTCGTCCTGTCGTTTGCTCGTCGGCAGCCATTCTTTCTTCTTCCACCTCTGGATTGCGTACACTTGCAACAAATTCCTTGGACCCTTCTCTGTTTCGGATGCAATATCGAAGACCCGTTTTCTCGTGGATTCCGGGGCGTCTATTTCTTTAATTCCGCGTGGAAGTATCTCGTCATTGATGGCTGGTCCTCCTGATTCATCGACCAATTTTGTCACGGCTAGTGGCACCATCGACTGATTCATGGCTCTCCAGTCCCTCAATAACCTGCTCAATGTGTTCAATTAGTTGGGTAACCGTGCTAAAATGTGCTCGGAACCCATGCTGGCCAGGAGGAAGGACTTCATGAATATCAAGAAATTCAACAAGTTTGAACTTCATGATCTTCTCAAACACCTTCGCAATATTCGAAGTGAGAGAAATTAGCCTGTAGTTACAGGGGAGAGACTAATAACCCCCTTTGAAAATTGGAACAACATGAGCTACCTTCAGAGAAGAGGGGAACTTGCACTGGTCCAAGATGCAACGCATCAAGTACGAGAAAACAGGAGCAAGAACCTGAGAGCATCTCATCAGAAACTGAGATGTCACTCCATCAGGGCCAGGGTAGCTCGAGAGTCTCAAGTCCTTAATGGCCTCTAAAGCATCCTGATCTGTGACTACAAGATCATCTAAATGCTCAGCTTGACAAGCCTTGCCAGTCCCAAAAAACTCATCAATATAGCAATGGATTGTTGCTCCTAAACTCAGTGGAGTTGAAAACACACTAGAGAACTGATCTCCAATTATGTTGGCCATAGTCCCTACATTGTCTATGGCTTCCCCATCGACCTCAAAAGGCCCTACAGGGTGTTTGATCTTTCTCTTAGAGTTTGCATAAGAGAAAAACGCCTTCGGATTCGACCTCACCTATTGAACAACTCTACTTTCCTTGTTCAACTGATTTGTCTCAATGGAGGCCGTAATTCTACCTTGGATTAAATCCAACTTTCTTTGTAGGCTAGCCACAACTACTAGATTCAAAGTGCTCTGGAGCTGTTCCATACACATTCAACGATTTGGACAGAGGGGAAGAATGATCGCACGAAACAGGGGTGGACAAGCGGGGGAGAAAAACCATAATCTTCAGCTTGCATTGCTTGACGAACAAGAGGGGAGACATGGACTCAACTCACTGACAAGAAACAGTGCTGCATCCGACACTGCAACAAAGATGCATCAAGCAATGACAAGAAAAGCGATGATGAAAATCCAATCAGTGCAATGAATGCAAGAAAAAGGGTCAAGGAAGCGCAAGGGGGCTAACCCCGGACCGATGATCGAGGAGTCACGATATACCTCTCGAAGCGAGAAGAGAGCATTGGACAGCATCCCAAGTTGCTAATTGCAAGATAGTTGCTTGAGGGATTTGATTTTCATCCACGAAGAGTTGGGCATCATTGAGCAGTTTGGAGGAGTCCAGAGGTTTGCTGTGGATCGCCGGAGCAGAGTCAACGATCACCCTTGTGGCACGCCTTGTTCGAGTGGAACTTTCATCCCAGACAAACGGACGTATTCCACGATTCGCCATTGACCAAAAAGGCCGCACAACCAGTAAGTGTAACCCCCTCTGTTCACTTGTTTGCCCCTTCCTAACTAAACCTTTTGCTAGAGTTAGACCGCCGATATGTGCATTCTGATTAGCGAATAGGTTAGTAAATAAAGTGAAAATATTTGTATTTAATATACATTGCGTGTGCTGTCCCATCATTCGTGAGGAATTAGATTATTGGAAGTAGTGATCTATTCAATTGCGTTTGATAGACATAGAGAGTGACCCCGAATTGCATGTAGGTACGGCTGTCTTGAGGTAAGCCCAGTAAGTAGTATACAACTGAAGTCGAGTTGTGCTCTTGAGGAGTAGAGATAACCGTCCGCCAATTCGTCTCTATTGTAAAATATTTCTCGTATGCCCTGATTAGGGTTATAACCGGAGGCCTTAAGATAGGTCTAACAAATTGAAGCCCATGTACTAGGTGCTCTCCATCTCAGAGAGCTATCAAGGTTTTCACCTAGTGCTCTGGTCAAAATTATCTAAATCCCGTCCAGTGTGGGAATCAATGTCTGGACGGAACAGGAGCCTTTTTGCTAGTTTGCAACTCTTTTTGAACAAATTCTTCCTATACTTCGGAGTTTTAGAATGTGCCCCGCCCTGTGAGACACATTCAGAGATTGCTAGACTCGAACAGACGTCCTCAAAAACTAGAATCATTTTGTCTAAGGCAACATCTATGGACGATTCCTTTTTCAGCATTGAAATAAGATGAAGCTCTCCTCGCCTTTTTATA
>NC_081451.1:3365562-3384731 GCF_007210705.1 Tigriopus californicus
TTGAACTTAGCCAGACCGACCTTTTTGGCCGGTCTTACTCTAGAGCACGCCGGCTTTTGAGTAATGGTCGACCCTAACTCGAGAACATGATGATCTGACAGATTACTAGGAGTCACATGGACATACTGGATCAGATCAGGGTCATTGGAAAAAAACAATGACCCTGAGTTTCTGATAGAAATGGCCAAGATTCCAGTAGCCTGGCAAAGGACCTAGAAAGAATCTACTCTTGGGTTACTTAGAGTAATATGGCCCTGAACGGAATAAAATTCATCTCAATGGCCTTCAGATCAACTCCTTGGAATAGATAATGGAGGTAAATGGAATGATCTCATAAAGTAGGTTCCGTGCCTCTCTTCTTATTCGACCTGCTTCTCTTCCAATATCGGTTCCCCGTCATTTTATGCCACCTCGCCATTCCTCTCTCATCACTTGCCCCGTTCACATCTAATCATCCGAATTAAAGTTACATATTAAAACTCCTGCATTCAATTTTTCCGTGGTGCAGTCGGTTACCTGTGTTATTAGTGGAACAGTAACCGATTTGCATTGGTGGTCTCCTTTCGTCATCATTGGAATTCCCCTTTGCTTGGTTTTGGCTCCTTCGAATATCACAATCTACTCTCCTAATTGGTTCGGATTGGTTGGTTAGTGGACGATTTCATCACTGATATATTTATGGTCGACGCGTTTCCCTGGATTTATATTTGAGATTGTTTATCGGCGGATTACCCCAAGCATTATCATCTTTGTTATGATCGAGGATAAATTCGGACTATCATCCATGGTATTTCGGTGGATCTCTTACGTTGGCTGAGTATCTTGTCCATTACCATTATTTCTCAATATCGAGAAGAACTTTTGCAATAGGCATTAACACGAAACCAAACGAGCATTAGGAAAAGTTTTTATACGCTTCCATGTTAACAAACTAGTCCTTAATGTTATGAAGACTAATCTCTTTTTGCTCAATCCTCGAAATGTGGTTTATAACTTTGACTTTAACTTGACGTTGAACGGACGTTGAATGTCCAACAAGTTGGATCCTATTTTAGCACCAAGACACTTCGATTTTTAGGCATTAACATTGATGACCACTTAAACTGGAAGGAGCACATTCGTTTAGTCAGCAACTCTGGATCCCATTTTATCACCAATACGGTTTCATTTTTTGGCATTAACATTGACGACCACTTACACTGAAAGGAGCACATTCGTTTAGGAAGCAACTCAGTCAGAAAAACCATATTCACTCTTTTTGCTTGCGAAACAAGCAATTCCAACGAAATTCAGGGGGTGAAGGGGGCATTATTCGTTTCAACCTACCATTAGCGCAGTCGACTTGGTACCAACAACTTCCCATATACGCTTGCCCAAGCCTTGGAATCAATTCATTGCGGATAATAAGATAAAGTTGGAAAACTGGCCGCTACAAGCAAACGATGGATAGGACATGTCACCGAAATAATCACTGCCTGTCTACGTATGGTGAAATATTTTTTCACAGTTGGAGCCTTTTCTTAATGACATTTGCCTTATCGTTATTTGGCTCACTTGTTTAAATTTATTCAACAAAAAAATGTTTCGAGTATTGATTCAAATGTGTATGCTACCACCCTGGTCTGACGCATAATGCAGAGATGAAGGCCCGAAGGCGCGTTGGAATCTAGTAAAGAATTTTGTGTCCGCACATTCAGGTATGCCAGATTCTTCTCGGTGAATGTTTTTGAATGCCATTATTCTTGTTATGTGATGTTTTCAAAAGCACTTTCAAGTTTTACTCCATTCTCAGTTCCATTGAATTTGACATTTTGAAACAAAGGAAATGAATACGAATGAAATTACACTTACTTCTACCTTGAGTTGAAGCTTAGCCAATGGTAGTTTAGCAAATTGTACGCATCACTCTTGCCAATCCAGGGCCAAGGTTGCGCCAAATGTGAATCACAACCTTCTGAATCGGCTAAATTATTACTTTTTACGGTCGTAGACAAAAGAATGAAAAAAATTGCACCCGATTCATTTTCTTGCTAAGTGCGACAACATTGAAGTCAATTCATAATACAGAAACAGCCGCCTAAAGGGTGAACTGACGAACCACAGTACCATGGAAACGACGTTTTGAGACCAAAAATCTCATGCGTGTACTCTTAGTTGTGAGCAAGACCAACAAACACGAGAGGTCCCTGGCGACTGAAATGTGCGTCAGCTCACTAATGAAAACCAACCAATTCCTCCCATATTATCCGTGAAAGCGTTTGATCATGTCTCTCAGGAAAAGTCATTTTCCACTCGTCCTTTGGGAGTCGTTGTCGTCATCAGCAATTTGACTGATGTATACACCTCAGAAACAAAAATTGCCTTCATTTCCGAAATGAAAAAAAAAAAATAAAGATGAGAAAAATGCGAAAAAAGTTGAGAAAACACTAAATAAGTTGTCAAAACATGAAAAAAAGGTTTGAAAATGTGCAAAAAAACATAAGCATGCATAAAAAATTACTTATAGGGGGAGAAAACTGTTTTACATCCATTTTAGCCTTTTAGATGCATTTTTATTTGTTGCAAAATGTAGTATCCCTACTGTATTTACTAAGCTTTCCACTGACTTCGCGAGAATTTTGTTCTTGCAATGTGGTCTTCCATTGATGCAAATGTCAGGGTATATACTTGACTCTCCTCTGGACCTTGCCTGTAGGTGTTCAGGGTTTTTTTGCTTGCAAAATAGCTTTAGGTCGATCAAACCCATGACCGTAGATGCAGCCAACTTTGAGTTTAAGTGCCAACAGCTACACAAGTCATAATCCTTCTTTTTGATAATGCCGGGGACTGCATTCTTTGCCTAGTTAGTAAGGCTGTAAAAACTTAAACCCAAAAAATGCCAAAAGGTTCTGGCTGAGGATTCTATCCTTCAGCTGATCATGTTTTACAGAAGTAAAAAAAAAGGTCGGAAGCAATAAACAACAAGTTAAGAAGGCAGCAGATAAGGACCCAAAAGACAATAGACGGGCAAAAAAGGCCTTTTATGTGCAATGTTGTGGGGAAAAAGGTTGAGAAAAAGTCGAAAAAGTCAAAAAAATGGCTAAAAGAGTGAAAAATTGGAAATTTGGCTCAAATTTTATTTCTGGTTATAATTTTATCGAGATCTACTGAACTCCCGCCTCCGCATGACCGTTACTTTCATTATTATGCGGCGAGGACGGTTCGTGAAGAATTCGCATTTATCACACAATGCGAACTCTCTGGATTTGAAAAAATCCAACAGTAGCAATCTATAGCATCTCTTAGTCAAATATTTTACTTGTTTTGAAATTTTCACCTGTTTTAACAAAAAAAAAAAAATTCCCCTCTGGGAGTGAATTCATTAGAATACTCCACCTCTAAAACTTCAGTATTTTCCGAGTCTCTTGCTTTTGAAGCTTTGATGATTGCTTCACTTCTTCTTTGTTGAAATACTTCAAAAATAGACAGCAATGCTCAAAGCTGCATGTTGCTTGGGATACATCTTTCGAAATTTTCCTAAAATATTGAATGGTAATAAGTCCCTTGACAATAATTAGTAGGGCCGGCAAAACTTGCACCCTGCAAATTGTGCAAATTTTGCATATCTCAGAATTTTCTGCAAATTTGCAATCTTATCAACAATATTTGACATTTTTCTGCAATTTATGATGTAATTTCAGCCATCTCAGCATAAAACATTAATATTTCTGCAATTTGGATTTTCTTAAAAATGAATGTTCCTATTTAGGGGAAAATTGTGAGATTTCAAATTTTCCTCATTTTTTCAAGACACTTGTTCGACATAAAAATAAAAAATAGGGTACACATATATTAACAACCGCTTGCATTTATATTCCATCCATCTACTTTGAAAAGCTGTATAGTGAAACACCATTTGATGAAGTTGTCATTGAGTGATAATGGCGACTAACAGAGTGATGATGGCGACAGAACAATTCGCCAACGAGTCCCAAGGCGGCTATCAATAAGTAGACAGGCCCAAAGGTATAGACCCGAAAGAAGTGCAGTGTGCAAGTCAAGAATGTGACAACTCTAATCAGGAATCCCGAACCATAATCGCAAAAGAATTGGCGTATAAAGAAATGTACCCCTTTAACAAATCAGCGCCCCTACTAACCCGAAATTACGCAGTGGCTTTCGACTTTTCCCCCCTCCACGAGGAATGTGCCTAGATAACAGAACAATTCAGATAATATCCATAGCCTGCCTTGCCATCAACTCCGGTTTCATAAGCTCCTATCATACAGTAAGGTATATTTCAAATATATTCGTTAAGTCTTTGGATACTCCAGCTTCAATAATTTCGTCACCGGTCAATTCGGAGTCGCTATCCCGAATCATCACAGCCGTCTCTTTTATCGTGGCAGTTTTTCGAGATACACTATATTTAAGGTTGGGACGCACTAAGTTTGTGCAAACATACTTCTTCTTTAAAAGGCAGGCTCATCTTAACATGTTTCTATTGGGTATCAGTGAAAGTAAGAAGAAGGATGATACATTTGGAAATAATTGGCCGGCTGTCATAACATGAAATGAACCTTAAGCTTAATACCAAAATTGCTATCCAATAGTTTTACTGTCAAGAAAGACCATCTTCATACGCAAATTTTGGCCGGCTCTAAATCTAACTTGTAATTCATTTATGGTCCAGAGCCTACGGTTAAAACCTGAAGAATAAGTTCAATCAAATGGTCGCAGTTAGTTTTGGTTGTATTTTGAAATGTGAACTATTTCGCCCAAATGTCAATGTGGAAAAATGGGACAAATGAAAATATTTACAAATATTTTTTTTTCGGATTAAAAGCTTATTTACTCCAATGGCAAACATCTAAAATTTGCACAGGGATGGCAAAGAAAGTGCAAGAATTAATTTCTTTTTCAGAATATGGACATAATAGACTCGTGGCATTCAGAGTCGTCGTTCCCACTCAACTATGCACAAACCAAGGATTTTGATCTTTTATCGGCGACAAATGCACTTGCTCTCCAGGTAACAAACAACATCATTTAAAAAGATTCAAAAATGTTTCACGACTTCATGAAACTTGTTCTTAGTTTTAGCTGAGGACATAACGTGATTCTTATTTACAAAAGCAAGGCTATGTGTATCGGTTATGTAGGGAGCAAGTCGGAGGCTCCAACCTGAGAATTGTTATGGGACAATTGGTGCTTTTTGCCTGAAGCTATTGCTTGATTTGTGAAGCTACAATATGATGCAGTAACGTATGAGGACTAATGACTTTGGCTATATCTATGTAGTAAGAAAGGACGTCCCATGACAAACATACGAGCACCCCTGAGTAGGAAAGCTAAGACAAATTCTGCCAAACCGTGCTAGACGCTATTTCAGCATTGAGGTTCCTCTTAATCAGAGACATACTTGCTGTGAGAGTGCTCAATCATATCAAAGATTTGTAAATACTGGATGTCGGACGACCGACATCCAGTGTCTAGAAATCTATGATCGTATCTAGCCTTAGACAAAGGATTCGGAGGCAACGCAATACTGAAAACTCATCTAGCAACGTTTCTAAAAAGCTTTCTTCTCCTACCCTGGCGGCCTCCATGTCCTCCGTATTAGTTGGTCATATTTAGTTATTTGTTGAAGGACACTCGCGGACACTAAATCTTTTTGTTTTGTTCTACTTTTCATTTCTACGATTAGTCTCCTTAACACATTAAGTCACCAGATGATGAAGAGTGTTCAAAGCTATAAATGCCTTTGATGTACATAATAATCAAACCCTCATAGTAATCAAGAAAAAATCAGGACAAAACCAATTCTTATGAAATTTATCTCTCCTCAGATGCTTGGAGTTTTATTGGTCACCCTGGCATGGGCGGTGAGCTCCGCTTATTTTGGTTTCTCAACTATAACCACAATTGCCGGCCCTAACCCAACTACCCCAACTACCCCTCGTACCATAACTACCACCCCCACCACTCTCTTTGGTAACTGACTTTCCTTTTCTCTTCTTGACTAGTTTATCAAAAAACTTGTGCTGTATTTGAGAGATGATTCCAACTTGGGGTAAATTCTCATTTGAAGATGGTGCAGGCATTAAAAGCCTTCGGATTGATTTAAGCAGAACCAGGGCAGCTGGTTTTATCACCCTAGAACGTAATAATCCAATCAAATATGAAAAAACATATGCCTGTTTTGGAGATCGTTGAGAAAAGACGGATTTTTGTTTGCTGTTGTTCTTATCTCCGAGGTATTTGTGGTATAAATGGTGTCAAAAGTATTCAAATTTGGCCTTGAGAAGTACTATAGGAAGAAGGGATGTTCGAAGGTAGATTGTCGTTTCTTCCATCCATACTGTACTACATGTGCCGTTAGTGTATGAGACATACGAGTAAGTACGGCGGGCCAAAACTTGCATCCTGCACATTGTGCAAATTTTACAAAAACTTGCAGGTCCTAGATTTTTCTGATGATTTATTGACTGAAAATTTTGCATGTCAAAGAGCAATACTTGACATTTTGCTACAATTTATTCTGCATTTTGAGCCATTTCAGCAAAAAATATCAATATCCGTGAGTAATTCTCAAGAATCCTGGTCAACTTTAGAAACAAGTCAAATTTTATTGCTTGATGTTTTTTTCAAATCTCTTTAAGAAAAAGTACTTTTTGTACTTTACTGCCTGTTTTCCGTTCATCTTAACGAGCTCTTTTTATCTGAATTCAAAGTCTTGGGGTTTTCACACAAGGATTTATTTGCGGATTATCAAAACCTTGGACTTGGTTATCTTGTGCCCAATCTGGTACCTTCTCAGGTTAAAACCAATGTGGTTTCACACAAGCACACAAAAGGCGGGAACTGATGGAACAAAAAATCCAAGTATCAAATCAACCTCATATTTGAGGGAGGATCAAGAACACATAATGAACACCTCTTGCATAAAAGGGACTTACTTATTAACGTTTTAACAATTTAACATCGAAGGAACCCAAAGAGAGGCAAGTACTTCATTGTTTTGACTAGCCTGGATATTTTGGAGGGCTTGAAATTGTAAACATTTACATTGATTGCAATTGGCTATCAAAACCTGGTTGAGGAAAAAGGTTATGGATATTTGTGAATATATATTCTAAAAAAATATCATCTACATCTCCTTTAAATAACACATTGTCCCAATCTTCTAGCTTGGTCGTGGTAAAGTAGTTGCTCTCTAATTTTCACATTATTCCTGCTTGTCCTGTTGGCAAAGGCTCAAGCTATTCCTAAAAATGCAACTAGAATCTCAATAATTAACAAAGAAAAGAGCAGAGATAAAAATAGTAGCATTTTAGAGGTCTCTTCAACCAGAGGAACCAAATTTGATCTAGAAACCTGCATGGTTTAGGGTATCAATTTGGGGGTCCAAGTTAGGAGACAACTTTGAGAGCTTTTGATTTCTAAGATTTTGAAATAATGAAAGGTATTGTAGGGGTTCGTATTTATTGCGTCCATTCAATTAGCACTGTGACTCGCTAGAGTTCTCGAATGTAACCATCTTGGTGTAATCCTTTTCATGAACTCATAACCACGGAAATAAAGTTGAGAGTACGAAGTCCTATATTGGTGACCCCGACGTGATATAAATGGCTAACCCTTCCTCCCCTACCTCCTTTGGGGCTTCCTCTCCTACGTTTCCCCCTAAGTCTCCAACCGTTGTGTTTCCCCCCACACCGATGGTATCACATATCGCTCCCAAGATTCCATCTTTCTGGGATGAAGATCCCGATCTCTGGTTTGAAGCCGTGGAGGCTCAATTTCGCTTGGCTCGAATCAAAGACGAGGAGACGAAAGCAAGTCATCTGGTCGCAAACCTACCGAACGCCGTGGCAAGAAGAGTTCGAGATCAAGTCCGCAATCGCGACCCCCTTCTTCCATACACGGTCCTCAAGGCTGCCCTCTTGTCATCTCTCCTTGGAACTGATACGGAACGTTATGAGCGTTTCATGAACGGTTTTCATCTCAGCGACCAAAAGCCTACCGAGTTGCTCAATAACATCAAAGGCATGATTAGTGGATTGAATGTGTCTGAGGATATGAAACGCACTCAATTCATTGCAGCAATGCCAAAGGAGATTGTTCCAGCACTAAGCGTTATGGTTCCCTCTTGCAATTTGGAAGAGTTGGCAGCGCATGCTGATGTTATGGTAGTCAATTTGAGATCAGTTCCTCCCAAAGCTCAATTTTCTGTGCCAATCAACGCGTTGAATGCTTCGGTTGCTCCCTCCTCATTTTCTGCTAATTTGATCCCTCATGACTTTGTGGAAAGCGTATCGAAAGCAATTTTGGCCAACCTCGGAACGCATCTTTCGGTGAATGGAATTTCCAGAACATCTCGGTTGTGCTTCTATCACCAGCGCTTCGGTAGGAGGGCCAAGAAATGCGTTTCTCCTTGCACTTGGGTGACAAAAACCGTCCAGCGTTCGGAAAACTAAAATCCTTCTCCGTGTCACCGGTGGCGGAGCTCCCCAAGGATTTTCACCGGTTACTACGAGTAAAAGATCGACTAACTTCCAGACGCTTTTTAATTGATTCGGGATCTGCTGTTAGTGTTTTACCGGCAAATAAACAATTCAAACGTTCTCGTGCTATTGGCCAACTATCTGCTGCAAATTCAACATCGATACCCGTGTTTGGAGTCTGTGAGCTCAATCTTAATTTGGACATTGGTGCACCTCTCCACTGGGTTTTTCTTTTGGCCGAAGTCTCCGAACCAATTATTGGTGCAGATTTTCTCTCCGCCCATCAACTTATTGTTGATTTACAAGCAGGCTTACTTGGATCAAAGGAGACTGGTCGATGGATTCGTGCATGTCAATCAGATAACCCGTGTGTGTCTGCCCATGCAAATTCGTCCCTGGAACTCGGCATCAATGAGATTTCTCCAGGTGGTTTTATCGACCTCGTTCGATCTTATGCTTTCATTTTTCGTGAGCCAAATTTTTCCAAGGATCCCGTATTGCATTATACCCGGCATCACATCATTTTCAACGGCCCGCCTGTTTCCGCCAAACCCCGTCCATTGTCCCAAGAAAAGTTTGCAGCCGCTAAAGCTGAGTTTGGCACGATGGTGAGGCTGGGCATAATGAGGCGAAGTTCTTCCCCTTGGAGTTCTCCAATGCACATGGTTCGTAAAAAGGATGGATCATGGCGGATCGTTGGAGACTATCGAGCGTTGAATAGCAGAACTCAACCGGACAAATATCCTCTACCTAACATTTCTGATTTGGCATCTCGAGTTTCGGGTTGTTTGGTTTTCAGTAAAATGGATTTGGTCCGCGCTTATCATCAAATTCCTTTAGACGAGGAAGCAATTCAGAAAACTGCCATCATCACACCTTTCGGTCTTTTTGAATATTTGAGGATGCCTTTCGGTCTATGCAATGCCACAGTGCTAATTGAATGGACGCAATAAATACGAACCCCTACAGTATTGAAACCTGTGGTAATTGCTTCAAACGTTTGCAAAATTAGTTTCACGTGTTCTTTTTGTTTCTTTTTTGCTTTTAAACAAGCCTATATCTTTGCGTTTAAGATTCTGTGCTTTCAAGGAAATTTTTTTGTGATTATTTCGAACCCCCCCCCAATCAAGACTGGAGGAACCATGGCCAAGACAAAGACACCTTCAAATCCAGGTGCTAGAAGATATATTTTGATCTAATATTCCTTTTCATCTACATGTTGTCGAATATGGAAGGCAGAAATAGCCTTTACAGACCCCCAGAACGAGATGTTGCTTATGTTATGGAAAGTTTATTTGCAATTTTTCTGCAAATTCGATTGTTTTTCTTTGCAAATTTGGTGCCAATGAATACCATACTTATCTGAAAGTTTTGGCCACCCCTAGACATAAGACGTGCTTTAATGTAGCTCCGTCCATGTGGAAGGAACGCAACAGAGGCAAAGGTACAGACCAGTTCAGTCTCATTGTTTTAGAACTGATCCTCCTCCTGACTTAATGAATTCCCTTACACGGTGCTACCCACAATAATGATTTTTGTGCAAATGCCAAGACTTCCAACAACGATTTTTGTTGTTATTGAAGCAAAAGGAAAAACTTTTGGCAAAAACCATCTTGGATTTTAGCTCAGATTAGTATATTAATCCACTTAAAACCTACGAAGAGATACTATTTTTAAAAATAATTAGATGTTGAGAGTAACGTCAATATTTCATAATTTTGATGCCATACTTGTTGAGGCCCTTATCGTTCTTCTGAAGTCATTGATGCATATATTTTGGCAAGTTTAGTTGCAAGTATTTTACAAATTCAGGTGATTTTTATGCCAAGGTGCAGTTAATAAGCACCAAATTAATCTGCAAGTTTTGACCGGACCTAATCATAATCATTGTAACTCGAAACTATACACTACGGTACTCAACTTTGATGAAGACAATGTGCATACGCCGAGTCTCTCTTGAATGAGAGTACACTCAATAAATTAAACTACCTCGAAAAAAGCAACTGGCGCGATTCAGTGAAGGAGTAATAACGACAAGGCACCTATCCAAGCCTGGAACAGACTTGGATAGAGTTGATTTATTTTTTCAAATCTCCAGCTTATTCGAACAAACTGGATTCGGATGTTGAACTGTGACAGCAATAAAGTCTCAAACTACAAAAACATGGAGTTTGTTAGAGTTTTATATTGCACCTCTTCCAATTATTGAAAATGAAGTCACCTTGCGTGTGCGTTGAGCATTGATTGTGATGTTTCCTGAGGCTCTACCTGTGTGTACATGATTCACTTTAATTGATTATCACCGCTTTTCTTTCTCCTCACAAGCGCGAAAGTTCCAATATTACGAAAGCATTAAACAACCACTGGACTCTTTAACAAACAATTTTCTCATCAAAAAGTAAAAAAAAATGTATTTCATGAGAAATAAAAATCACCCATTCGAGGACCGCCATTCCGTGTTTTGCAGTGATGTTCGAGCTTCAAATTCAGGACGCCCTTAATGGCGATGTCATTCCTGGGGCTTTGGTTACGCTTCAATCCGATGTCACTGGCCAGATATTTCAAGCCGAGACAGACAGCAACGGGCTTTTTGTTGTGAGTGGATGGCCAATTCATGAAAAAGTGAAAGTGACCGTCGAAAAAGATGGATACATCTCTGTTCAGGACAATATCATCACCATAAATGAGACCCAATCAGATTCCGCCAGGGTGATCTCCATGGCTCCTGCTTTCGAGGTGGTCTCTAATTTGAAATTTGAAGCTGTACCTCAAAATAATGTTAAAAGTCCTTGTGATTTAGGCCGATGGTAGCAAATTCATGGTTTTGAATTGGGGCCCTTATCCGGCCGATTTGGATACATACGTGCTTCAAATTAACAAAGAGAAAAGCCAAGTGGACTGTGTCGTGTATTGGGCCAATGCAGGGTGCAAAAACGTTAGACTTGAAAGAGATGTTGCTGTAAGTTGAAAATGGCAAATATATGTCGAGAGATTTCGCTAAGCATGCTCTGTTTTCAGAATGGTAAAAATGGCGCTGAAAGCGTCACGTGGCAAAACGAGGACGAGTTTGACTATGCCATTATTATCAAGTACTATTCTGGGAGCGAGGAATATCCTTTGATAAATACTGAAGCTAAACTGACTATTTATGGCGTTGATGGATTTACTTCGTCAGTAGACATTCCACAAGAAGAGCCCTCTCCACAAAGCAGGTATTTTAGATGCTCTACTTATTCCTGTCTTGTTATTTTTCCATTGATTTTTTTTGAATTCCCCACCTAGGTACTGGATCGTGGGATGCGTAAACGGCTCTAAAGGAGTTAGTTCATTCAGAGAGATTAACGAAATTGTGGCTCAAGACCCTCTGGGCGACCCTGAATTGTGCTCAATGATTTGATTTCTTCGTCTTTTCTCGGACGAAATACTTCTCATGAACAATTATTACGCTTTTTATAATTGGCGTGGTTGTGGACTCCTGTACAATGTGAAAACCATTGCGCTACTGAAGGAGAGGCAAAACATTTATCCAATGTCTCTGCCCATCGTTGTTATATTTGGCATGTTACAATATCTTGCCTTTCCGCGTTTACTGAAACAATTTTGTCCTTAAAAGTGATCACGTTTTGTTTGACCCCTCCCAATGCCCATCAAGATTTAAGTCAATTTTGGAATGATCCTAATCATGCAAGGTTTCAAGATTTTCATGGAGTAGGCTTAAGTCAAGGAAAAAGCAAGACGGGCTTTGATGACCTTTTAAACACTTGTTCACCCCCTCGCTTTCTGAAAGCAACCAAAACAAGGATTTTACTTTCTTGCTCACCCTATTTGGAGATAATTCAACCGGACTTGGACATCCTTCAGCGAATGACGGTTGTGTTCATCGAAAGGGACCATCATTTAAACGTTCGAAATGAACACCATGAATCTGAAATCACACTAATCTGAAGGGTCAAATCACAAAGAAAGATAACTTTATCGAGACAAATACCAAACCTGACACCTATGAATATGGATTATAACAACAACATTTTGACGTCGAGAACTTTGCAGCGAAAAACCATTTTTGCGTGAGAAGGAGAAAGCCGTCGCCAAAGTGGCTTCAAAAATCAATGTGTGCGGTAACTTATTGACGGTTCGACCTCGATCAATGTCAGGTAACCCTTCAGGGCCAAACATCCCAACATTCAGATCGAGTTCTGACATGAAGCCTACTCCATGCCCTATCCTCTGAATTCTCACCTCCAGAAATGCTTGTCAAGCTTCAGATAATTTCAGGCGTCACACCTCACATCAAACATGTCGTTTGTTGGTCTGGAGGTACAAAAGGGTGTGGTTGTAGTCTGTATGACCCCGGAGCTTGCAGGGACCTTGGAAACAAGTATGTCTTGCCCATGCCACTTTGTCAGAAGAAGGCATGGCGATTGCAAAACCACTCTCTCACTTTAAAGCCGCTTTTCTCACGCGGCCTAAACGGATTTTTTAGATAGATTTTGTCACCCATGGACATTCACGTACATAATTGACAGCGTTTTTGTCCCGCCTAGTTATCGTTTTCGAATATTCTGAAGGTTTACAGCTTCCAAAGTTTCTCGTAGCTCTTGAATGGAATTGTCACAAAAGCTCTTGAATATTGGACTTTACAACTCCCAAGGGCCATGATGAGGTTAAAGGTGAGGTAAAGCCAGATCACGAGAGTTTAAGCTGCCAATCGAGTACATCGTCCTGGCATGATATGAATAAATGATGTACAGGATGAATGATTGCTCATGGAACTGTGTCTTTTGAAATGTCTTGGCAAATGTATGTAAACGTCGTATGAAAACTACGAAATTGATGAATTTCCCAACGTGCAGCCTATTTGGGAGCCAGATGTCAACCCTAATGCCAAACATATGCTCACAAAGACGTTGCAATTCATCATGAGTACCTCGCCCAGCCTTTGATAATAGACGGTTGATGTCATGACAACTGGTCGCATCAAAGAGTTTTGGGAGTTTGTGAGAACCAGTCTCTACATCATCGTTCACACCACCAAGGAGAAGTTCCAGCGCCCTAGGAGCTGGCCAGCCCGGCTACATTCATGGGAGAAAAATGTTGCGTTCATGTTGATGAGGAGAACCAACATTGGCGTGCCCAAGCTATCTTGAATCAGGTGCCCAAGCCATCTTGAATTCGCGTCCCCAAACAATCATTGGTGTCCCAGCCCCTGCCATCTTCAATTGGTGTCCCCGAACATTCACTGGCGTCCCCAAGCCATCTTGAATTGGGCGTGCCCAAACAATATCAAAAAGAGCATCACAATTTGGTTCTTGAGAGGGACAGTCATAGATTTGAGCTCTTGAAGGAAGAGGTCCCGAAGAACCCTTGCTAAGGAAATTCATTGATGAACCTCCTAAAAGAAAAGAATCAGCTGACGCCTCAAGTGGGGGATGTGCCTTTTTTGCTGCTCCAACAATAATATTGTTTTTCTGGTTTTAAGTAGATAGAGTGGCGTCCCCATGAATCTGTGATATTCATAACCCCGTTCAGTGCACCTCCCCTTCCAATCCTTCCTCTTCCCATAATCCCCTGGACCACATATTTTTCAAGACGTGAGCTTCTGGCCCTCAAACCCTCTTCCACTTCCCAATCCTCCCTCCGTTTCCCCCCTCAACGGCCATGGTGGTCTCTCTTTTCTTGCTCGAATTGAACAACTCGGTATCGTAAGGAATCAGCATTGGTGGCGGATCAATCGAAGACGAGAGAATCAATCAATGTCGGCCTGCTTCCTCAACTGCCAAGGATGGGTGAATATGTTGAGAGTGGCTGGAGCAGGACGGTGTCTCAGCAAGATCCGACGGCACGCCTTCACCTTCTTATTCAGACGTGGGTCACCAAGGAAAAACACGAGAGTTGCTTTCCTGGCCAGGGTTTTCGTTCCCAAAAACTTGAATGATTTTATTACTTCAACCAAAACGACCGTTGATTTTAGCTACTCAGTACACAATTGGACCTCTCATTTAACGAAATCAATTACCTCAACGTACCAAACAATATGTAACACGAAGAACTGTTATTCTTGCCAAGGTCCTTAGATAAGCCGAAGGAAACCAACAAATCACGCTCCATCTCCTGACAGTACTTTTACATGACATCACCAACCAGCCCAAAATCAAATAATCTCTCAATGCATCCCTAACCAAATCAAATGAGAGTTGGTGCTCTTGAAAAAAAGCACCTCTGCTTAAGGGTTACCAGGGGACACTACTGTTGTTTTTTTCCTCTTTTTTTTCTCTTCTTTCATATCATATAAATTCTTGTCATTATTATCATTCCTGTTCATACCATATCGATAAAGTCCCCGAAATGAATCATCATCATCATCATCATCATCAACAGAGGTTTGTGGTCAATGTCAGGAAGTCTGCTGGGCGTGGTCGGGACAGTGGTGGGTTGGAGTTTTATATTCCCAAACGCTTTAACCCTTCCCTTCTCTTGTCCTCTCCTCATCAAAAGTCATCATTGTTTGTGACTTCAACATCCGTTCTGACTCAAGTGAATCGTCTGAGCTCGCCCAGATCCTGAGCCAGTGGAGAATCATTCTGCCCTCTGACCTGGAAGTCCCAACACACACCTACTCCCGCGGCGCCTCTGTCCTTGACCACATATTCTTATCAGAAGATTTTCTATCTCTGGCCAGTTTGGTCCATCCACTAGCCGTTTCTGATCACCCCCCCGATTTCAGTCACCGTCAAGATGCCCAGAAATTTCCATCATCTGGGTGTGACTCGAAATGGGAGGCGCTTGGGCAATTTGCAAAAGTGCGCAACATAACTTGAGGCGCTGGAGCTATCCATCAACACCGGGGTTGTCAGCAATCTAGTTGCAGCGTCTTCAGTGGAGAGTCTTCAGTACAGAGGAGGACTCAAGACCCCGTGGTTCTGCCCCTACCATTGAGAGCTGAGGGGTTAAATGCTCCAAAAACTGCAGAGTGCCAAACATGGCAAATTTGGAGCAACATGCAATATCAAGAATTGCATATCACAAGCCTCTGACGAGCGCTGAGTCACCCCACCTAAGATTGGAAGTGGAGAGCCTGCTCTCTTCATCGGTCTCGTCGAGAATGGCAAACATGTTCAAACAGAAACAGTAGTGGAGGACGTCCAGGGCTGCGCAAGAGGACACCATCCCCTTTTGCAGCCCTTGACGGAAACCAAGATGGACGTGACCTTCAAAAGATGGAAGCAAAGTCCCATCAACATCAGGCGTCTCTCCTTTTCAATTTTTCACTACATTGGACGGAGTCAGCAATCATCTGCATCCATAACAAGGGGCCAAGGGCATTCCAACAATCATTGGACGTTCGCCTTGGAAAAACCCTTCTTGAATAGTTCATTTTGGTTTCGGCACTGCTTGCAATTCATCCTTTGGGAGTCGTTAAACCACAGAAAAGTACAAATGGGGTGTCTGGCCTTGGGTTTTGGGATTTAAAAAAAAATGCCGTTTTGCTGGTGGAAAGACGACGAGCCGTCTATTACTTTGATTGAGATTGGAACATTTGAGGCATCATATTGGTTTCGGCACAGCTTGAACTCGTTCTTTTGGAGCCGTTAAATCAAGAGGTAGTAAAAAAGGGTGACAATCCCTTGATTTAGGAATTTTTACCCCCTAATGTTTGTACTGGTGGATTGATCACGTGCTGTCTTGGACTTTAATTGCGATTGGAACATTTGAGGCATCATTTTGGTTTCGGCACGCATGCAACTCATCCTTTTTTGTGCGGACTTCCTTACCTTCCTTGGGGTGTCTGGCCTTTGTTTTGGGATTTTTAAACAAATGCTGTTTTGCTGGTGGATAGACGACGTGCCGTCTTGGACTTTTATTGCGATTGGAACGTTTGGGGCATCATTTTGGTTTCGGCAACGCGTGCAACTCATCCTTTGGGAGCCGTTAAGTTACAAAAGGTAAAAATGGGGTGTCTGGCCTTGATTTTGGATGTCTTAAACAAATGGTGCTTTTATGGTGGATTCACCCCGTGCTGTCTTGGACTTTTTTTAAGATTGGATCGTTTGAGGCATCATTTTGGTTTCGGCACTGCTTGCAACTCGTCCTTTGAGAGCCGTTAAATCAAGAGGTAGTATAAAAAGGGTGACAATCCCTTGATTTTGGATGTTTTAAACAAATGCTGTTTTTATGGTGGATTGATCACGTGCTGTCTTGGACTTTAATTGCGATTGGAACATTTGAGGCATCATTTTGGTTTCGGCAACGCGTGCAACTCATCCTTTGGGAGCCGTTAAGTTACAAAAAGGTAAAAATGGGGTGTCTGGCCTTTATTTTGGATGTCTTAAACAAAAAGGTGCTTTTATGGTGGATTCACCACGTGCTGTCTTGGACTTTTTTTAAGATTGGATCGTTTGAGGCATCATTTTGGTTTCGGCACGGCTTGGAACTCATCCTGTGGGAGCCGTTAGGCCACAAAAAGGTACAAATGGGGTGGCTTGGCTTGATTTTGGATGTCTTAAACAAATGGTGCTTTTATGGTGGATTCACCTCGTGCTGTCTTGGACTTTTATTGCGATTGGAACATTTGAGGCATCTTTTTGGTTTCGGCAACGCGTGCAACTCATCCTTTGGGAGCCGTTAAGTTACAAAAAGGTAAAATGGGGTGTCTGACCTTTATTTTGAAATGTCTTAAACAAATGGTGCTTTTATGGTGGATTCACCACGTGCTGTCTTGGACTTTTTTAAGATTGGATCGTTTAAGGCATCATTTTGTTTCGGCACAGCTTGGAACTCATCCTTTGGGAGCCGTTAGGCCACAAAAAGGTACAATGGGTGTCTGGCCTTGATTTTGGATGTCTTAAACAAATGGTGCTTTTATGGTGGATTCACCACGTGCTGTCTTGGACTTTTTTTAAGATTGGATCGTTTGAGGCATCATTTTTGTTTCGGCACAGCTTCGAACTCAACCTTTGGAGCCGTTAGGCCACAAAAAGGTACAAATGGGGTGGCTTGCCTTGATTTTGGATGGCTTAAACAAATGGTGCTTTTATGGTGGATTCACCACGTGCTGTCTTGGACTTTAATTACGATTGGAACGTTTGAGGCATCATTTTGGTTTCGGCACTGCTTGCAACTCGTCCTTTGGGAGCCGTTAAATCAAGACGTAGTAAAAAGGTGACAATCCCTTGATTTTGGATGTTTTAAACAAATGCTGTTTTTATGGTGGATTGATCACGTGCTGTCTTGGACTTTAATTGCGATTGGAACATTTGAGGCATCATTTTTGTTTCGGCAACCGGTGCAACTCATCCTTTGGGAGCCGTAAGTTACAAAAAGGTAAAAATGGGTGTCTGGCCTTTTATTTTGAAGTCTTAAACAAATGGTGCTTTTATGGTGGATTCACCACGTGCTGTCTTGGACTTTTTTTAAGATTGGATCGTTTGAGGCATCATTTTGGTTTCGGCACTGCTTGCAACTACGTCCTTTGGAGCCGTTAAATCAAGAGTAGTAAAAAAGGTGACAATCCCTTGATTTTGGATGTTTTAAACAAATGCTGTTTTTATGGTGGATTGATCACGTGCTGTCTTGGACTTTAATTGCGATTGGAACATTTGAGGCATCATTTTGGTTTCGGCACGCATGCAACTCATCCTTGTGGGACTTCATTCCTTCAGGGTGTCTGGCCTTTGTTTTGGATTTCTTATAACAAATGCTGTTTTGCTGGTGGATAGACACGTGCTGTCTTGGACTTTTATTGCGATTGGAACGTTGGGCATCATTTTGGTTTCGGCAACGCGTGCAACTCATCCTTTGGGAGCCGTTAAGTTACAAAAAAGGTAAAAATGGGTGTCTGGCCTTGATTTTGGATGTCTTAAACCAATGGTGCTTTATGGGGATTCACCACGTGCTGTCTTGGACTTTTTTAAGATTGGATCGTTTGAGGCATCATTTGGTTTTCGGCACTGCTTGCAACTCATCCTTTGGGAGCCGTTAAATCAAAGTAGTTAAAAAGGTGACAATGCCTTGATTTTGGATGTTTTAAACAAATGCTGTTTTTATTGGTGGATGATCACGTGCTGTCTTGGACTTTAATTGCGATTGAAACATTTGAGGCATCTTTTTGGTTTCGGCAACGCGTGCAACTCATCCTTGGGAGCCGTTAAGTTACAAAAAGGTAAAAATGGGGTGTGCCTTTATTTTGGATGTCTTAAACAAATGGTGCTTTTATGGTGGATTCACCACGTGGCTGTCTTGGACTTTTTTAAGATTGGATCGTTTGAGGCATCATTTTGGTTTCGGCACGGCTTGGAACTCATCCTGTGGGAGCCGTTAGGCCACAAAAAGGTACAAATGGGTGGCTTGGCTTGATTTTGGATGTCTTAAACAAATGTGCTTTTATGGTGGATTCACTCGTGCTGTCTTGGACTTTTATTGCGATTGGAACATTTGAGGCATCTTTTTGGTTTCGGCAACGCGTGCAACTCATCCTTTGGAGCCGTTAGGCCACAAAAAGTACAAATGGGGTGTCTGGCCTTGATTTTGGATGTCTTAAACAAATGGTGCTTTATTGGTGGATTCACCCGTGCTGTCTGACTTTTTTAAGATTGGATCGTTTGAGGCATCATTTTGGTTCGGCACAGCTTCACTCACCTTTGGGACCGTTAGGCCACAAAAAGTAACAAATGAATCTCTCTCTTTTTT
>NC_081451.1:3384782-3384959 GCF_007210705.1 Tigriopus californicus
CAGGAGTGAATAAGTGTGTATATATAGGTAGGTATATGTACACTACGGCCGAGTTGAACATGACCACATGGGACTGCTTGTCAAAAAAAGGACATGCCATGAACCTTTTTTTGACTGGGTTTCAGTGAGCATAACTCGCAATTACGCAACCCAAGGATTAGCGGATCTCAAAATCTC
>NC_081451.1:3384993-3385759 GCF_007210705.1 Tigriopus californicus
AGTTCATTTTCGATGGCAGATGGAAGTGACGATGGCCCATTTGCGCAAAAAGGTGAAAAACAGGATCGTCGTTGACCTCCATTATTTTTCAAGTTTTTCCTGAATTCAAGAATGACGTTCGTCCACATTGAGGAGGTGCTTGTCCGTAATCCAGTTCTATTGAAAGTGAAGATGTCAGACCTGTTCAAAACGTACTTCAACCAGCCGACTCAACTTTTGGAGGGTATGGCAATGAAAGGAACGAGAAAAAAGGGCCGAATCTCGTTTTGCATGTGCATTACCGGCTTTCAAGAACAAGAACGGGAGGGGTTGGGTGAGTGAGTCAGCAAACCCGTTTCCGTTCCGTCTGGCATATCACAAACGAGTCAGTCAGTCCTACGCGACTTTTGGGCTTGGACGGTTTTCAAGTGAATCGTTAGGTTGGTGAGAATGGACATCTTCGTCTCTGATCTCTTCCCAATTTTTTTTCCCTGGAGATTCCTCAGATCAGTCATCAATCTTGGGCTCTTCAAATATTCAAACCCTGACCGAAGCGAGACAGAAGGGAAAAAAGATCAGAAACCAATCATACTCGGCAGCTAATAGGGCGACCCTCCAAAAAGAGTTCTGTGTTAACGAGCTTGATGATAAAATGTGATTACTCCATGAAACGGAGGAGAGGGGAAAAATATTTTAACTCACACACAAAAGCTACCTCACTCCAACCACAAACCATACATGATCAGTAGCACTAGACAATATCTCTTGGGAATCACTCAACCTAGTC
>NC_081451.1:3385885-3400230 GCF_007210705.1 Tigriopus californicus
ATTTCAAAGACGGTATTTGGATACTCCTCAAAGTAGTGCAGAAACCGCGTGATTCCTCAATCTCTGTAGACCCCATTTCTCAGCCTTTTGCCTTTTTTCATACCATTCAAAGGCTTAGTGGGGCTGGGTCATGCAGGTCCAAGTCTAATTCTGCAAAAGTTTGCCTCTAGAATTTTCAGTTCGCACATAAGAAGTATTTTAAAATGCATGCAATGTAAAATTTCCTCAACCTAAACCTAGACACCCTATTTGAAATATTTTTTGATTTAAACGGCTCCCCAAAGGACGAGTTTGCAAGCAGTGAAGCAACCAAATGATGCCTCAAACGTTCCAATCGCAATTAAAGCAGAGGACAGCACGTGGTTTATATACCATGAAAAACAGCATTTGTTTAAAATTTCGAAATCAAGGGCTTGTCACCCTATATGTAGTACTTCTTGATTCACCGGCTCCCAAAGGATGAGTTGCACGCGTTGCCGAAACCAATATGATGCCTCAAACGTTCCAATTGCAATTAAGTCAAAGACAGCACGCATCAATCGACCAGTACACATTATGTGGTTATAATTCTCAACCCAAGGCCAGTAGTACTTCTGATTCAACAGCTCCAAGCCGTTGAAACAAAATGATAGCTCAACGTTCCAATCGCATGAAGTCAAGACAGCAATTGGCAATTCCACCCCATAATAGCACCATTTGTTTAAGACATCAAAATCAAGGCCAGACACCATTTTTTACTTTTTGTGACTTAACGGCTCCAAAGGATGAGTTGCACGCGTTGCCGAAACCAAAAAGATGCCTCAAATGTTCCAATCGCAATTAAAGTCCAAGACAGCCGTGGTCAATCCACCATAAAAGCACGACATTTGTTTTTAGACATCCAAAATCAAGGCAGACACCCCATTTTTTACTCTTTTGTGACTTAACGGCTCCCAAAGGATGAGTTGCACGCGTTGCCGAAACCAAAAGATGCCTCAAATGTTCCAATCGCAATAAAAGTCCAAGACAGCACGTGGTCAATCCACCATAATAGCACCATTTGTTTAAGACACCCAAATCAAGGCCAGACACCCATTTTTTACCTTTTTGTGACTTAACGGCTCCAAAAGGATGAGTTGCACGCGTTGCCAAAACCAAAAGATGCCTCAAGTGTTCCAATCGCAAATTAAAAGTCTAGACAGCACGTGGTCAATCTACCATAAAAGCACCATTTTGTTTAAGACATCCAAAATCAAGGCCAGACACCCCATTTTTACCTTTTTGTGACTTAACGGCTCCCAAAGGATGAGTTGCACGCGTTGCCGAAACCAAAAAGATGCTCAAATGTTCCAATCGCAATTAAAGTCCAAGACAGCACGTGGTCAATCCACCATAATAGCACACCATTTTTTTAAGACATCCAAAATCAAGCCCAGACACCCATTTTTACCTTTTTGTGACTTAACGGCTCCCAAAGGATGAGTTGCACGCGTTGCCGAAACAAAAGATGCCTCAAGTGTTCCAATCGCAATTAAAGTCTAGACAGCACGTGGTCAATCTACCATAAAAGGACCATTTGTTTAAACATCCAAAATCAAGGCAGACACCCCATTTTTACCTTTTTTGTGACTAACGGCTCCCAAAGGATGAGTTGCACGCGTTGCGAAAGCCAAAAGATGCCTCAAATGTTCCAATCGCAATTAAAGTCAAGACAGCACGTGGTCAATCCACCATAATAGCACCATTTTTTTAAGACATCCAAATCAAGAGCCAGACACCCATTTTTACCTTTTTGTGACTTAACGGCTCCAAAGGATGAGTTGCACGCGTTGCCGAAACAAAAAGATGCCTCAAATGTTCCAATCGCAAATTAAAGTCAAAGACAGCACGTGGTCAATCTACCATAAAAAGCACCATTTTGTTTTGACATCCAAAATCAAGGCCGACACCCCATTTTTTACTTTTTGTTGACTTAACGGCTCCCAGGATGAGTTGCACGCGTTGCCGAAACCAAAATGATGCCTCAAATGTTCCAAATCGCAATTAAAGTCAAAGACAGCACTGGTCAATCCACTATAATAGCACATTGTTTAGACATCCAAAATCAAGGAGCCACCCCATTTGTACTTTTTTGTGGCTAAACGGCTCCCAAAGGATGAGTTCAAGCTGTGGCGAAACCAAAATGATGCCTCAAATGTTCATTGCAATTAAAGTCCAAGACAGCACGTGATCAATCCACCATAAAAGCAGCATTTGTTTAAAACATCCAAATCAAGGGATTGTCACCCTTTTTATCTCTTTGATTTAACGGCTCTCAAAGGACGAGTTGCAAGCGTGCCGAAACCAAAAATGATGCCTCAAACGTTCCAATCGTAATTAAAGTCCAAGACAGCACGTGTCAATCCACATAAAACCAGCAACTGTTTAAGACATCCAAAATCAAGGCCAGACACCCATTTGTACTTTTTTGTGACTTTATGGCTGCTGTAGGGGTTGACCCAGTAGCAAGATTTAAGTCAGACTTGGACAAGTTTTTGACTAAAATCGGCTAACCTTATATTCAAATTTAGGCCAGATCAGCCAACTCAATTCGTTGGTCGATCAAATAATATATATAAAAAAGTTCAAGTAATATAAATAATCTTCACGTCTTGAACTGCTGGTTCATCCTGGTAAGGTAAGGAAGTCCGCACAAAAAAAGGATGAGTTGCATGGCGTGCCGAAACCAATGATGCCTCAAACGTTCCAATCGCAATTAAGTCCAAGACGGCACGTCGTCTATCCACCAGCAAAAACAGCATTTGTTTAAAAATCCAAAACTAATGCGAGACACCCCATTTGTACTTTCTGTGCTTAATGGCTCCCAAAGGATGAGTTGCACACGCGTTGCGAAACCAAAAAGATGCCTCAAATGTTCCAATCGCAATTAAAGTCCAAGACAGCAACGTGGTCAATCCCCCATAAAAGCACCATTTGTTTAAGACATCCAAAATCAAGGCAGACACCCCATTTTTACCTTTTTGTGACTTAACGGCTCCCAAAGGATGAGTTGCACGCGTTTGCCGAAACCAAAAAGATGCCTCAAATGTTCCAATCGCAATTAAAGTCCAAGACAGCACGTGGTCAATCCACCATAATAGCACCATTTGTTTAAGACATCCAAAATCAAGGCAGACACCCCATTTTTACCTTTTTGTGACTTAACGGCTCCAAAGGATGAGTTGCCACGCGTTGCCGAAACCAAAAAGATGCCTCAAATGTTCCAATGCAAATTAAAGTCCAAGACAGCACGTGGTCAATCCACCATAAAGCACCATTTGTTTAAGACATCCAAAATCAAGGCCAGACACCCCATTTTTACCTTTTTGTGACTTAACGGCTCCCAAAGGATGAGTTGCACGCGTTGCCGAAACCAAAAAGATGCCTCAAAGTTCCAATCGCAATTAAAGTCAAGACAGCACGTGGTCATTCACCATAAAAGCACATTTGTTTAAGACATCCAAAATCAAGGCCGACACCCCATTTTTACCTTTTGTGACTTAACGGCTCCAAAGGATGAGTTGCAACGCGTTGCCGAAACCAAAAAGATGCCTCAAATGTTCCAATCGCAATTAAAGTCAGGACAGCACGTGGTCAATCCACCATAAAAGCACCATTTGTTTTAGACATCCAAAATCAAGGCCAGAACCCCATTTTTTACCTTTTGTGACTTAACGGCTCCAAAAGGATGAGTTGCACGCGTTGCCGAAACCAAAAAGATGCCTCAAATGTTCCAATCGCAATTAAAGTCAAAGACAGCACGTGGTCAATCCACCATAAAAGCACCATTTTGTTTAAGACATCCAAAATCAAGGCCAGAACACCCATTTTACCTTTTTGTGACTTAACGGCTCCAAAGGATGAGTTGCACGCGTTGCCGAAACCAAAAGATGCCTCAAATGTGCCAATCGCAATTAAAGTCAAGACAGCACGTGGTCAATCCACATAATAGCACATTTGTTTAAAACATCCAAAATCAGGCCAGACACCCATTTTTACTTTTGTGAACTTAAGGTCCCAAAGGATGAGTTCCACGCGTTGCCGAAACCAAAATGATGCCTCAATGTCCAATCGCAATTAAAGTCCAAGACAGCACGTGGTATCAATCCACCATAAAAACACATTTGTTTAAAAAATCCAAATCAAGGATTGTCACCCTTTTATACTACCTCTTGATTACGGCTCTCAAAGGACGATTGCAAGCAGTGCCGAAACCAAATGATGCCTCAAACGTTCCAATCGTAATTAAAGTCCAAGACAGCACGTGGTCAATCCACCATAAACCAGCAACTATTTAAGACATCCAAAATCAAGGCCAGACACCCATTTGTACCTTTTTGGTGACTTTAATGGCTGCTGTAGGGTTGACCCAGTAGCAAGATTTAAGTCAGACTTGGACAAGTTTTTGACTAAATTCCGGATCAACCTTATATTCAAATTTAGCCAGATCAGCCAACTCCAATTCGTTGGTCGATCAAATATATATATAAATAAAGTCAAGTAATATAAATAATCTTCACGTTTTGAACTGCTGGGATTCCAATCCGGTAGGTAAGGAAGTCCGCACAAAAAAGGATGAGTTGCAATGCGTGCCGAAACCAAAATGATGCCTCAAACGTTCCAATGCATTAAAAGTCAAGACGCACGTCGTTATCCACAGCAAACAGCATTTGTTTAAAAATCCCAAAACCTAATGCGAGACACCCATTTGACTTTCGGGGGCTTAATCGGTCCCAAAGGATGAGTTGCACGCGTGCCGAAACCAAAAAGATGCCTCAATGTTCCAATCGCAATAAAAGTCCAAGACAGCACGTGGTCAATCCACATAAAGCACCATTTGTTTAGACATCCAAATCAAGCCGACACCCCCATTTTTACCTTTTTGGACTTAACGGCTCCCAAGGATGAGTTGCCGCGTTGCGAAACCAAAAAGATGCCTCAAATGTTCCAATCGCAATTAAAGTCAAGACAGCTGTGGTCAATCTACCATAAAAGCACCATTGTTAAGACATCCAAATCAAGGCCAGACACCCCATTTTTACCTTTTTGTGACTTAAGGCTCCCAAAGGATGAGTTGCACGCGTTGCCGAAACCAAAAGATGCCTCAAATGTTCAATCGCAATAAAAGTCCAAGACAGCACGTGTCAATCCACCATAAAAGCAATTTGTTTAAGACATCCAAAATCAAGGCCAGAACACCCATTTTTACCTTTTTGTGACTTAACGGCTCCAAAGGATGAGTTGCACGCTTGCCGAAACAAAAAGATGCCTCAAATGTTCCAATCGCATTAAAGTCAAGACAGCACGTGGTCAATCCACCATAATAGCACCATTTGTTTAAGACATCCAAAATCAAGCCAGACACCCCATTTTTACCTTTTTGTGACTTAACGGCTCCCAAAGGATGAGTTGCACGCGTTGCCGAACCCAAAAAGGATGCCTCAAATGTTCAAATCGCAAATTAAAGTCCAAGACAGCACGTGGTCAATCTACCATAAAAAAGCCATTTTGTTTAAGACATCCAAAATCAAGGCCAGACACCCAACATTACTTTTTTGTGACTTAACGGCTCCCATAGGAGAGCTCTTGTAACTTGGGAAAGATTAGAACGGTTATGAACGTACTCGAAAACGAAAGTATCTAATATTGTCTTTCAAAGTACCATGAGCTCAGGGTGGGTAATTCAACCATAATTATGAGAGCACCTTGTTTCAAGACATCAGAAACAGGCTAGACAAGGCCACATTTTTACCTTTTTGTGACTTAACGGCTCCTCAAATTTGCTTCCGAACATAGTTGGCCTTGTTTGATCCGGTAGCATCGTTCAAGTCAGACTTGGACAAAATTTTTGTTATAGACATTCCAGATACCCTACCTTCAAGAGTTGCTCGGTCTGCCAACTCAAATGGAGATCAAATATCAAATAAATGAAAGTCAAAAATGACGATTCAATTTTAAAGTTGGTCATTCCTAAGAAAGCACCGTGAAAACCAAACCAACAAAAAAACGTAAAAACAAAAAAAAAAAAAAGGGATGAGTTGCCGCGTTGCCGAAACCAAAATGATGCCTCAAATGTTCAATCGCAATTAAAGTCAAAGACAGCACGTGGTCAATCCACCATAATAGCACCATTTGTTTAAGACATCCAAAATCAAGGCAAGCCACCCCATTTTGTACCTTTTTGTGGCCTAACGGCTCCCAAAGGTGAGTTCAAGCTGCTGCCGAAACCAAAATGAGGCTCAAAGTTCCAATCTTAAAAAGTCCAGACAAGCACTGGTGAATCCACATCAAGCACCATTTGGTTTAAAACATATCCAAAATAAAGGAGACACCCTTTTTACCTTTTTTGTATTAACGGCTCTCAAAGGACGAGTTGCAAGCAGTGCCGAAACCAAAATGATGCCCCAAACGTTCCAATCGTAATTAAAGTCCAAGACAGCACGTGGTCAATCCACCATAAACCAGCAACTATTTAAGACATCCAAAAATCAAGGCCAGACACCCATTTGTACCTTTTTGGTGATTATAATGGCTGCTGTAGGGGTTGACCCAGTAGCAAGATTTAAGTCAGACTGACAAGTTTTTGACTAAAATTCCGGATCAACCTTATATTCAAAATTTAGCCAGATCAGCCAACTCCAATTCGTTGGTCGATCAAATAATATATATAAATAAAAGTCAAAGTAATATAAATAATCTTCAGCGTCTTGAACTGCTGGATTCCAATCCCGGTACGTTAAGGAAGTCCGCACAAAAAAAAAGCGATGAGTTGCCATCGTGCCGAACAAAATAGAGCCTCAAAAAGTAACGAATGCCTCAAACAACGTTCCAATCGCAAATTAAAGTCCTAAGACGGCAACGTCGTCCTATCTACCATGAAAAAACAAGCATTTGTTTAAGAAATCCCAAAATCCTAATGCGCAGACACCCCATTTGTTACCTTTCCTGTGGCTTAACGGCTCCAAAGGATGAGTTGCACGCGTTGCCGACAAAAAGATGCCTCAATGTTCCAATCAAATTAAAGTCCAAGACAGCACGTGGTCAATCCACCATAATAGCACATTTTGGTTTAAGACATTCCAAAAATCAAGCCAGACACCTCCATTTTACCTTTTTGTGACTTAACGGCTCCAAAAGGAATGAGTTGCACGCGTTGCCGAAACCAAAAAGATGCCTCAAATGTTCTCACAATTAAAGTGCAAGACAGCACGTGGTCAATCCACCTAATAGCACCAATTTGTTTAAGACATCCAAAATCACAGGCCAGACACCTCCATTTTTAACTTTTTGTGCTTAACGGCTTCCAAGATGAGTTGCACGCGTTGCCGAAACCAAAAAGATGCCTCAAATGTTTCCAATCTGTAATAAATTTCTGAATGGTTTTGAAGTCACACACAATCACTAAAAAAAATGCTGTTTTATTGGTGGATTGACCGCGTGCTGTCTTTGAATTTAACTGCGATTGGAACATTTGAGGCATCATTTTGGGTTCGTCACCGCTTGCAACGTTCTTTGGGAGCCCCCAATCAAAAGTCATTACGATGCGGTGTCTAGCCTTGGATTTCGAAAATTTTAAATTGTAGCGTAATGTTGCATACATTGTAAAACACTTCTCATTGCACTTCTCATTGGCATACTGAAAGTTCTAGAGGCAAACTATTGCAGAATTAGACAGGGCCGACATGACCCAGCCCACTAAGCCTGTGAATGATCTGAAAAAAGGCCCAAGACTGAGAAATGAGTTCTCAGAGATTTGAGGAATCACGTGGTTTCTGCACTGCTTTGATCAAGTTTTCAAATACCGTTAAGTGGCTACAGACACCTTCAGCTTATTGAAGAAGAGGCCCCTAATGCTGACTCTGGGGTTCTTGACAATTTGCACTTCGAGCTGACAAAAAAGCTCTCTTCTGAGCTCTCTTAAGATCTCCTCTGTCATCCAATGTCTTTTTTACTGACCGCGGTGCTGGAGTGTTCAGATTTTCCTCACGCACCCTGTTTCATGTTATACTATAACAATAGGAAGACTAGCGTCAACATAATAGTTTTTACTATAATAGTATCCACTTTTAGTATGGCTCCAGGATTTCAGGAGAATTGACATTGAGTCAAAAACGTCTTTCACATGTTCAATAATTCAGTTTTTTCAAAAAAATATCTCCTAACCAACCAAAAATTAATTTTTACAGTCGTAAGTCAGTTGATGATGATGGCATTAATGAACTATTACACCAACGAGTCCATAATTTGTATCACAATTCCATCTATCAAGCTCAAGAAATTAAAAATATTTCAAAAAAAGTGTGATTCCTCAAAGGAAATTTTGTGCAACTGCATTGCAAATTGAGGAATCACCATCCGGACTTTGGTTTCGGCATACCGACAACTTTAGGGGCTCCTGGGCCAGGAAAGGTCAATGACTCCTGAATTGCCGTTGGATCACTGTGTCATGGTCCAAGCAATGTCCCAACATGATTTGAACGTGAACAACTAAGCAGAAGGGATCTAAGTCGTCCACATCCCTGAGGGCGGAAAATTTGAGGAATCATCCACAACAATGAGGAAATTTGCAATGTTGACGATACCCCCATTGTAGTAAATGTGATTCTTCACAAAATGATGCCTCACGGCCATGATTCCTCACGGCTTTAAAACACTCCCATAGTTCAGAGCGCGACAACACGAGGTATCAAGACCCGCCTCCTACGGGGCAACAATGTGCCAAAAGGAAGAGAGATAGTTTCGCTCCGTTCCCCCAAAAAGGCCATGAGGAATCGTTTTGAGGCATCATAAAACGAATCTGGATAACTTCCACAAAGTGCCTAAATGCCCGAATATAACTGGTATTGAGACCGTTCAAGATGGGATGCACACAAGACAAATACTGCTAGTAGGTCATGGAGTCACTACAAGAAAGGCACGTCTAGGAACCAGATTTAAAAGTGGTCTTTGTATACATTGACGTACAAAATGCTAAAAAAACATAACTTGACAAATCTAAATTCGTTTTCACGTGGTTTATAAGAGCTACTTTGCTTTCATTTTCTGGACATTGTTTTCTATCAATACTGGCTTCATGTAAATATTTAAGCAATAACTCCCCAATTCTTCCAATTCCAGTTTAGTTGATAACTTAAAGTACAAAGTTATATCAAATGTTGATTTTAAGTTCATTACAGGGGCTTAATATTTTCTGCTTCACAGATCTATTAGCCACTTGTATTCGCCTATTAACAATCTTGTGGCTTGGTTGTCATGGCTTTTGGTTTTCTTAGTCAACAACGGTCTGGAGAATTTTGGTCCATTTTGGATTAGGTATGGTCAATGCTTCGTTCATTTACTTGCCCTAATGATTGTTTCTGATCTGTTCCCGATAATATTTAAAGAACCAATAGTCTAATTTATTCATATTAATGCAATTTTCAAGCTGCATGCGTGGAATTTTTCATTTCATATTCTGATCAAAATCCAAGCTCTGCTTGTTATGCCTCATTTCAGGTCTAGGTATATAGAGAAACAGGTTCAGCTTGATACCAAGAAACCAGTCAGGAATTAAACGTGAAACGCTCGAGAAATGCCAGATGAATCAGAGAAACTCTGGTCGTTATATTAGGTCAGTAGTTCAACCAATCATGAGGAGAAAGGTCGTCATGGTAGAGTTGGCGCTTTTTTACACAATTTGCCTCTTCGGAAAAATACTGGCTCATGAAAGTGACGGAGACTATCGAACCATTGAAAAGTTTTCGTTTTTGGTAAGTAATGTATCACATTATCTGAAAATCGGTGTTACTTCTTCAACAATTTTTGTTACAACTGGGGCAATTTGAGGCTAAAACGTTGAAAGTTGGACGATTAAATCCCAATTAATTTAGTAGCAGTCAGTCAAATGAGCCAGTAAAATGCCAAATTGTGTATGATTATTTCCTCGGAAACTTGAGAGGGCTCTTTCACAACCTTGAGTACGTACGTTTACTAACAGGTGGTTGATCTTAATCTTCAAAGGGCATTCGTCGCCCTCATTATAGGCCTTAGCTTTTTGGCATTAAAGTTAGTCAAAAGATTGGTTGTCATGGTTTTAGGCCAACATATCGAGCGCAGGGAGAACTTTTGGAACAAAAAGAGTCAAATTTTGCACAATATTGGACAAGCCTGGATTTGTTTTGCTTTTCAGTGGTGCTTAAACTGAGTATTATTAACAATATTATACCAAAGCTGTTCTTTGTTTCATATGAATGAATAAAAATATCAATTCAAAATCAGAAACAGTGGGGGGGGGGTAGATCGTAGAATTGCAGTGATTGGGAAAGATTCCTAAAATACTTTGTGGAGTTCAAAGCCCTAGCAAACGGTATGAGTATTGGAGAAAAAACAGCCTCGATGGAAAACTTCGTATAGTGACTGACTAAAACAATCACCCTACAATTCTACAGGAGACTGTTCGGAAGCTAGTGGATGAAAAATTTGCTGAAATGGTTGTTTGGGATAAAAAAAAACAATGCTAACTCTGGCTCATCATAGAGAAGGTAGACAGCTTTGCAATTGCCCACCTGGAGCACGAGGTCGACCTGGACGTATGGGGCCATTCGGTCCATCCGGTTCGAATGGTCCGGACGGTTCACCAGGGGATATTGGTCCACCAGGAAATCAAGGGCCTCCGGGGTCACCTGGGTCCCATGGAATCATTGGCACCAATGGCATCACCGGGTCTATGGGATCGACTGGAGCACCCGGGATTCCTGGAAAAGATGGAAGTCCAGGGGAGGCTGGTTTAATTGGATTAGCCGGATCTCCTGGGAATCCGGGGGTGTCTGGTGCTCATGGAATGTTTGGAGCAGTGGGTGTGTCTGGACTGTATGGACGAACTGGTGCCCCTGGAAGTTCAGGGAAATATGGAGCCAATGGACCCACTGGCCCGGTTGGCCAGAGCGGAACACCTGGAGCTGACGGTGCTATTGGGCCCCCTGGTAGTCCAGGCCCAATGGGGTCATTTGGACCACTGGGCGTTACAGGGGCTACAGGAGAAGTTGGAGAACCAGGATTGATCGGGGCAGGTGGTAGTGCCGGTATAACTGGCATCAGTGGGTTGAGTGGAAAAGATGGGCAAGATGGACAAGATGGAAAAGATGGGCCAATGGGTCTTGTTGGAAGTCCTGGACAGATTGGCCAACCTGGTATCAACGGTGGTTTTGGAACTCCAGGGTTATCTCGAATTCCTGGCACTCCCGGTCCTCCTGGACTATCAGGACTTCCGGGTTTTCGGTGACCTCCAGGATTGCCACCCCCACTCCCTACACGTAAGTGACTAACCTTTTCTGCATGGCCACCAGATCCAAGGACTTCTCGGATATGAGGGCTTTGTGGCTTTTTCCATTTCATAGTGGACTAAAGATCAACCTGTTGAGGTTAGGGACACTTCATGACGTATTAGCATGTGCACCGCCCCCTCCATCTCTGACTGTGCTACTTCAAGCTCTAATTCAGGCTGGCTAGGTTTTTTTTCAGCCGGCAATGTTAGCTCGTACAAATTCGATACCAAAAGAATGCTAATTAGAATACGAAAATGCTAGAATCATGCATTTTTTTAGGAGAAACACATTCTTCGTGGTGGTCAAAATGGGTTTCACTTTCAAAAATTCAAATATGTTTGGCAGTTTTTGACAGGGCGTGTTTTTTTTGTTTTAATTGAAATATGCAGGAAAAAAGGGACCACATAAATCAAAGAAGAACCTCGTTGTAAAATTTCTTTTTTTTTTAACCCTAAGACTTTGAAGGGGACAACAAACAATTTTATTTGAGCCAAAAATACACTTCTTAAGAGTTGATCAAGGGTTTTTACACTCAATTAAGAACTGCGCTTATTATCAAAAATGCTCGTCCTGGGTGAGATTATAATAATATTTTATTTGCTGTACACAGACAGATATCTTGAATGGATTCAAGGCACAAAAATGTTATGACATAATCACTCGAAAGTATATATGATCAGAAATCGAGTTTGAATTTGCTAATCGATGATACCCGGGTATTGAAGGATGGTCTGGAATGGTTTGGAGGAAGTTATCCAGGTCCTCCTTGAATTTGGGATGTAGATGTTTTCCAACATACTAGATGAACCGAAGTGAGTAATGCAGTTTGTGTAGTTGAGGAGGTCCAGGGCTGCCCAGAAGAACACACCCAGAAACCATTGGACCATCGCCGTGGAAAACCCTTTCTTGAAGGATATATCTGCAATAGACTTCCCATCAAGAATCTTTCCCTTACAATAGTCCTTCAACTCTAACTGACCTACATAAACCCAATTTTCCTCTACGGCCTTCACCTGTGGCTTCCCAACTCCGCCCAATCCGCCCTCAAATCCGCTGACGCGATCTTTACCAAATATCTCAAGCGACACCTGTGTCTAACCCAATATGCCAACAATGCATGGACGTATTTTCTATGCGAAACTGAGCCCCTCGCCATCGGGCTGGTAAGCTTAGTGCCCAAGAGTGTTGGGAACCTGACCTTCTCCAGAAACTGAATTGGTGAATTGAAGCTAGGGAAGGAGATCCCAATCCTTGGCTAATTTGGAGAGCTTGGTAGCTAACAGAGTAGACATCTTCAAGACGAGATTCTCCAAAGCAATTGTCTGATGATTGTCTGGAAAGTCCCCTGAGCCCCTTTTTACGGAGGGTGGGAAGAATAAAGAATGAAGGGCAATGCGGAAACATTCATCATATTTAAGACTTTTATCATCTTTGGTAGGCATCGTACCGTCTTAGCTACCCGGCCAAGATCATTGGTAAAAGTCCTCGAAGTTCGTTGTTTTATTGAAAAGTCTAATCAAGTTGGAAAATTATCAAACATTTAAGAGGGGATCGGGTCAGACTCAGCACGGGTCTTTACAGTAATGATAAAGGCCATATCACGGGCTTTCCGATTAAACCCAACACGGGCATTTTTGTAATATTGTTTGGTAGCACACCTTTTGCTCAAAATGTGAGGGTCCGATTACTTTTAAGAAAATTGCATGTTTTTATTGAAACCCTCGTAAAGGCTCTAAATTTTACCATGCATACTTTGCCTTATTGCCTCAAATGATCGCAGATTGTCTCTGTTTTCAATGTTTTTTGGTGAAGGCCTGCAATTGAGCTCAAAACAGATACCTAAAAGACAGAATGAGATGCTGTTTCGAAAGTAACAAACCATGTGTTTTACGAACTTTGGTCAAAAATGGGCCAAACAGAGTAACATATCAATAAAAATGTCACCTTTTTTTGAACCAATACTTTCTTTCGTAATTTTGATCAAAGGTCATTATATTAGCCTTTCTCCGCAACCCTTTTGTAAAGTAGTGTGAAGCTCTCACGCGGCCTAAAACTTCAAAGGATTTTCCTCAAGTCTGTCAGTAGAGTCATAAGGTTGCCACATTAACCTACATATTTTAGATGGTAAGCATTTTCAGCTGTGCCTAACAAGAGGAAAAGTCAATTGATTACTCCCCTTTACTCCCGAACCCCTTCCACGGAAAAAAGAAACACCTTTTCAGCATACATTGATTGAATTGTTGACAGAAAAATCTTCAATCCAAATATCTCGACAATCTCTGGTAAACATATTTACATCGGGACTTCCAAAGTCAATAGTTATGTCCCATAAACCCAAATGCACACAACAATTTGTAGGGATAAAAGGAACAACTTCGAGTTGTTCCATACCCCATTTGCTTGTGATCCACCCACTTATCAACATGAAGAGGTGTTTCATTCCCGTTCTGATTGCCTTGTCGGGTTTTGGTTTACTGACTTTGGCGCCATAGAGAGATCAATGCGGAAGACCAAGGTTGGTCAAGATTGGAAAATGGTATCATTGTCTCGGTCGAGGCGAAAATTAGTGAATCCGAGGAAGTCGAGGATCAAGAGGAAGAAGACAGGGATGGCTAAACAGACAGATGAAATAGTTTAGCTTAAGTGAGACTGCTTTTTTAGCACTTTCTGTCAATCTTCAATCAAAAATTATCAGCAATGTCTTTCGCGCACACACTTGTTTCCTTTGTATGTCTTGTAAGTAAATCAATACAGCTTGAAAACACTAGACATACCTTTTTGATAATTATGGTCTGATCATAGATGACTTCATATATAGATCGATCAAGGGCGCTGCGATCGCATGTTTTCGTCTCAGCTATCGCTGGTGGAAAAAATGTTTCATTCATAGTCAAACTACTTAGGACAACTATGGTGCAAATTTGAATCGTTAACGGCTCGTCCGAATTCAGAGTAGAAACCCCTAATAAGACTCCTTGTCAAGCAATTGCTCTCGTCCAGCACGCTTCATAAAACGGGTTTGAG
>NC_081451.1:3400921-3405121 GCF_007210705.1 Tigriopus californicus
CTCTTTATTGCGAGATATTTCTCATTGGATCATAGGTCTTTTACAATGTTTACAGTATATACATCTATTTCGTCCCATTCTGGGTTCTGGGGCCGCCATTCGAGGCGATGATCCACTAGAAGGGAGGGGGGGAGACCTGGGATCGAACCCATGAACCCGAGTTTAACTCGGTCGCGCGTTAACCAACTGCGCTAGAACCATCTCCCTTAAAGAAATATTATTCCACCAATGTTGAATATCGTCCCCAAATAATCCCAGATTATTTAAAAAATAATTTATGCACATTTGAAAGTTATCCATAACAGAAACTACTGACAATTTTTCGTGTTTTTGCCCACACACAAAACATGTCAGAATCCAGGGAGTTCTAAAAAGATTTAATTCAGCCACAATTTAACAACAAAATATTTTCTTTTAGAACAAGTGTTGCTGCGTTGTGTGAACAAAAATGTCAACCCGTTTGTGCCTCAGCTCCGGCCGGTTCCAATTGTACTTGCACCAAATTCTTTTTGGGGATCTACCTAATCGGGTCGATTACTATTCCGTGCTAATAGTGTCCATCTGAGCATGATTCATCTCGTCTTGGTCAATTGAATAAATATATGATAATAGCAATTCGTTTTTGTCTCATTGATCCCATACAGTAGTAAGCAACTTCTAAACATGGATCATGGACAAGTGGAATATGGACCAGGATGACAGGGTCAAGAATGGTGGACATTTCAGAACAGAGTCAACGAATGGCATTTGTTTCCAAATGAGGCGTACTGCAGGTCGCTACAAAGCATTCAAAGGGTTTCAAATAGGCAGGGTGTTAGTCGTTCCTCAATAAAATGAACGGATCACATTTACAATTACTTTGGCCAAGGAATTCTCCAGAGATGGACATGGACAGTGTCTAGGGGGCACACAAGAAAACGGCAATGTGCACTAGTTCTTAAGTAGGCTAAAACCTTGGTATTCAGGTCAGTAGCATGTATAAAATACCCAGAACTGGACAATGGCCAATGTTCTACACTATTCAAATGTTTAATTCTTCCCTTTTTTACCATCAAGCTATTTCTGGTGATTACTTGAACCCGATTATATTTGCTTTTGGCAGTTACAAAACTAATCTAAAAACTAAACTAACCAATGTTGAAAATAACATTAAAGTGTCTATCGAAACTGACGCTCTCTGTAAGAAGAGGAAAGTAGTCAAAGAGGCAAAAACGGATGCAAACACGTTTGCACACTCAAAGAGAAAAACAAGTCCACTGTTGGCCCCCCTTGGCACAGAGAAAGATCTGTCCACGAACCCAAGCCTTTGGCAGATATGGTGGGTGATCAGTTTTCTGAAGTGTTTACCTCTCCTTTGAAACTGTGAAATATATCAACTGACAATAACCCCAATGGTTTGATTGAATTTAATATAACGACATTTGATGCATTAATTGCGATTAAAGACTTGAACGTAGTTAGTTCACCAGGTCCTGATTCTTAGTGAAATGCTCTAAAGTCCTGGCTCTAGTTTTTGCCTATCTAATGATATCCATGCTAGATAAAGGGAGTATAACCTTCGACTCTTAAAGTGGTGTACGTCATACCGATATTCAAAGGGGGTCACGTCTGGGTAGCCATTAATTTTAGCACCACAAAATTATAATAGAAATGTGGTTTAAGGGATTGCTAGAGTGTCAGAAGGAACTCTAGGATCTGAGGAGAACACATTGGGTAATAGTTCATAAATGAGACTTTTTCCGAAAATAAACGAAACCTTATTCTCAGGGTACCCAACTTTGTCGGCTTATTATTTTTTTGGTGGAAGAACAGTGTTACCAAAACCATTCAATGATTCAATGTGTTTTAGGCAATGATCGATGACATTGAATTCGTTATTTTGTAGCGTCGACCACGAACTATTTGGCGACCCCATGAATTTGAATTTGTGAGCTATAATCATAAAGCCTAAATCCATCGTTTAATTGTATTTAAAATGGAATTTTGGTTGTCATAAAATTTCCTTGGTTTATTAGGTTAGTTTCGGTTCTACAAACACAGAACTAATAATCATTTGGTGAAGCTCACATTCTTGGTATGTAGGGAATTCGTTTTTGGGAGTCAGGTATGTGTTATGGCCAAATATTTTTTTCATGGAGACACTGAGAGTGCCTTTCAGTTGTCTTACTGGTAAACATACAAATTGGGCAACCTAAATTTGGAATCTAATCCAATTCGTAATGATAGGCCTATCTTTTCATTAATCAAAACCCAGTGAAAACAAAGCAACGAACCCATGTTATCTCCTCTCAAATGACTTATCTCAAGCTTCAATCGGAGGAAAGGAACAAAAATGTCTGAGAAATATACGTGCCAAGTGGACATAGCTGTGGGAGCTCAATTTTGTGTCCGTTATACTGTAAGATAACCCATCAAGTACTCGAATAGGACCTCCAGATGTCTTGACAGAGGTGGCCACAGCATGAGAAGGGCTGTGGCCTTGTTAGCCAAAGTCAAGGCCAAGATCACTGTGGATTAGAAAAAGCCAATACGCTTGATGACTGCTGAGCTGGAGGCGGACCTGAAGACTATCAGGAGCGCAAATAACGACAATTTGGGCCTCAAGAACGATTCCCGCACCCCCAAGCACCTTCTCTCCAAAGCCATGAAGTCCAGGAGGCTCAATCTTATTGTTCGAAATTTTGGTTTGTCCGAAGAAGTAGAGATTCTTCAAGGACAGGTGTGTCTTGTACTCAATATCCTCCTTTCTCTTAAAATCATTAAACAAGAAGCACCTAGTGCCACAATAAAAACTACATGGTTGGGCAACGACAAAGGCTTGCAATATATTTGATACATGGAATGTATAATAATTCTGGAAGAAAAAAATCCTGAGAAATGAAGACCTCTTCATCTAGTGAGACCACTATGAAATTCGTTCACACTGGCTAGTAAACGATGGGGATACATGGGATTGGATGTTTCTTTGACAATGTCTATGCAGAAGACGATCGGAAATTGTGCCCCATCTAAAGGATGTCTTTTATGTCTCTATGTCTTCTATGTCTCTGGTACAACATGAAACCACTTAGCAAATGTCCTATTGGCCATGGTTGGTGGCTCCTTGAATCCGGACTCCACGGGAACCGATCTTCGGATCTCACAAACAAACTTTTGAGCCGCAATACCACTGACACGCCACACAATTTTGAATTGCTTCAGAGCTTCAAGAGGAACAATCTTTCCACTTTTTGTGACAATGTTTTTGAACGCATGATCAAGGGGCGCATAACGTGAGGGTCTTCTTCTGCTGGCCATGGTCAAGGGTCGATTTTGACTCATTTTATCCATCCGTGGTCGGTTGCCAATAACTCCAAGGTCCGTTGGTAATGCATTTCGTATTTCCTCGAGGAGGTCGGAACTTGGCCATGGGAGGATACTCCTTCGCAGGTAGTTCCGGCAGAATACGGGCAAAGTCCAGTTTTTCAAAGGCACGTGGTTTCTGTGAGCAATAGTTCATTAGGTAAGCGATAATCTTCTACAGAACAATCTTGCACGAGGTAATTGCGCACCAATCCCTCAAACTTCGCACTGGTGATAAGGAGCAAGCTTTTGTCTAAGCAAACTAAACAAAGACCAGCCCGTGCTCTATTGTGTCCGTCCATCATTCATTAGTTTCAGCTACAAATTGATCTAAATTTGGTTAGCACAAGAGAAACGTGGTTTCGTAATTGTTTACTTGTTAGGCAGGAGTGTCAGTGTCTCCATGAAAAAAATATTTGGCCATAACACATACATGACTCCCAAAAACGAATTCCCTACATACCAGGAATGTGAGCTTCACCAAATGATTATTAGTTCCGTGTTTGTAGAACCGAAACTAACCTGATAAACCAAGGAAATTTTATGACAACCAAAATTCCATTTTAAATACAATTAAACGATGGATTTAGGCTTTATGATTATAGCTCACAAATTCAAATTCATGGGGTCGCCAAATAGTTCGTGGTCGACGCTACAAAATAACGAATTCAATGTCATCGATCATTGCCTAGAACACATTGAATCATTGAATGGTTTTGGTAACACTGTTCTTCCACCAAAAAAATAATAAGCCGACAAAGTTGGGTACCCTGAGAATAAGGTTTCGTTTATTTTTGGAAAAAGTCTCATTTATGAACTATTACCCAATGTGTTCTCCTCAGATCTTATAGTTCCTTC
>NC_081451.1:3405172-3424020 GCF_007210705.1 Tigriopus californicus
ATTTAAACTCGGTGTTTTGGAACGGAATTGAAGGTTCAAAATTCTGCCGCAGTGGTGCGCTGAACTCACTGTCGTACTCTTCTAATACAGGGCACTAGTTCTTGCGTTGCCCTTGGTGCCTCCTGCCCTGTTCAGCAGAGCTCGGAAATATCTTTTTGAGGGCAAAATAATCACTAACATTTTTTTTGAAAGCACGGAACAACTTTTTCCCTAGGAAAAAGACTTCTCAAACGCAAAGATGTAAGCCTGTTAAAAGCAAAAAAAAAAAAGTAATATGAGGCTCATTTTGCAAAAGATTGAAGCTACAACCAAACTACTTCAGTTACTTCAAAATCTGAAAAATCAAGAGCTCTCAAAGTTTTTTCCTAACTTGGACCCACGAATTAATACCCTTAACCATGCAGGTTTCTAGATCAAATTTGGTTCCTCTGGGGGAAGAGATTTCTTAAATGCAACTATTATTATATTTGCTCTTTTGTGTGTAAGGTATTGAGATTTGAGTGACATTTTTAGGAGAAGCTTGAGCTTTTGCCAATTGGACAAGCAGGAATAGTGTGAAAATTAAAAAGCAACTAATTTGTTGCGACAAAACTAGATGATTGGGGCAATGCAGTATTTAAAGAAGGTGCAGAAGGTATCTTTTACAATATATCTTCAAAAATATCTATAAGCTTTTTCCTCGGCCAAGTTTTAATAGTCAATTACAATGACTATAAAATGTTACAATTTTGAGCCCTTCAAAATGTCCAGGCTAGTTAAAACAATTAAGTATTTGCTTCTCTATGGGTTCCTTCAATGTTAAATTGTTAAATTGTATGTCCTTGATCCTCCCTCCAATATGAGGTCGATTTGATATCAGTTTTTTTGTTCCGTCAGTTCCGACCTTTTGTGTGCTTGTATGAAACCACGTTGGTTTTAACATGATTCGAGAAGATACAAGAAATGAGAATGAGTCGACCAAATCCAACATTTTGATAATCCCGAAATAAATCCACAAGTGAAAACCTCATCAAATTGAATTCAAAGAAAAACTATTTCAGATGAATGAAATTCATAGGCATTAATTTACAAAAAGTACCTTTTGGTAAGGAGGAATTTTAATCTTTTTCTAAAATTGACCAGGGCTCTTGAAAACAATTCACAAATTATGATGTTTTTTGTTGAATTGGCTCAAAATGCACAATCAATTGCAGAAAAATGTCAAATATTGCTCTTAATCTTGCAAAATTTGCAGGTGCAATAAATTTGCAGAAAAATGTCGGATGTGCAAGTTCTTTACAAAATTTGAACAATATGCAGGATGCAAGTTTTGGCCGGCCCTAGCTGTAACAAACTTACAAACTCATGACTTGATGGATATAGTATGACGTCATTTTGCGAAGGCCTTCGACAAAGTGGACCACGGGCTCTTACTCCAGCGTTTAGTTTTATTGGTGTGAATAGGAAAGTTTTGAAATAGCGGAAACAATATATTACAGTGGATAATACGCCAAGTAACGTGTCCAATGTATCATCGGGTGTACCACAAGGCAGCCTAAACTCTTTATTATCTTCATATCGCCACTTCAGCATCTAGCAACAACCTCCATTGCGTCTTGTTACGCAGATATCAACAAATTGGTCTATGGAAGAACGGATGATTGCACTTCGGGGGTTGGAAGGCGATTTGGGAAATGTATATAGATGGATGGGTATGGGCAAATAATATGGCTTTTGATGGTAACAAATTTTGTCTCATGACATTCGGCGATGTCCTCACAGTTTCAAAATACATGGACAGCAAGGGCGACCCCAATCAGCAAGTTAAGTCTGTTGTTTATTGTTTAAACCACCCGTGACATTTTCAAATGCATAAAGGTGTGGTATTCTATGACTTCGATCGGTTTCAAACACGCGGATGGATATACCGAACATTTGAATCCCGCGATTCAATGACTATGCTGACTCTCCTCAAATCTATTGGCCAACCCCATCTAAAGTATGCATCTCTTGTTTGGGAACCAGTGAGCTCTGCAAGACTTCAAAGAATACAGAAGGTCCAACGAAGTTTTACACGTAGCATATCTGACATGCGTAACCTCTCCTATTGGGATAGACTAAAACAGCAAGGGCTTTATAGTACTCATAAAATAAAATGTATTTCATATCTTCACTTTTTTAAATTCATTCAAAAACGATGCCCGAATCCGGGAATAAATTTTAACGAGAATGACCATAGGGGTACAACGTGTGAGGTGAGAATAATGAAACTAGACTTTTATTCTATATACGTAGAGATCCTAATCTATATAATATTTCACCCTCCTGCCTTGGACGATTCTACTTATTAGATGATCCAAGGCCAATTTTAAAGCCGATTTCGATAGGTTTTTAAACCTAAGTCAAGGCCAGCCTCATGTACAAGGCCTCTCTCGATCCGTCACCTCTAATTTTTTGCAGGATCAGATATTTTACCGTGCTTGACTTTGCTCACCATCCCGTGGGCCATTCATGTCTTTTAATTTCTTACTGGGAATTCCATCCACTGGATCAGTGGACAATCCGAAAATCGTTAAACAAACGTAGCATGACAAGAAAACGATTCTTAAAAAAATACATTGAATAAAGATGGTTGAACCACCAACAGCACATTTCAGACTTTCAATCTTGAGCGAGGGTTAATTGCAATCAAAAACGGCAAATAGGTTGTACATATTACAATACAACGGAAATTCATCATTGTCATGTAGAAGTTCGAACATTTCATACTTGCATACATGGAGGTCCTAGATGAAAATCTTTCATTCAATATGAGATATTGCAAAACATCCTCATTTCAAAAAGCAACAAGTACGTAAGCTCAACTCTTGAGACTGGGTTATCTTTTAAGTACGTTTACGGCAGAAGATACACATTTCTTCGGAAATTTGAGCTATTTAATCTATAAAACTTTGTCAACCAAAATCGGAAGAGAGAATGTAGTAGTTGGTTCTCTGTCTTGAACAATTAGTTCTTAAGAGTGATTTCTGTTTCTACAAAACATTTGGCTCTTATTCGGTGATCTAATTACACACTTTATTTGGTTTTAGGATAAACTAAATATTTTCCCAATGAAGTGCGTTTATCTTTCTTCTCCCTCTGGATCCTCCATTGTTCGATTTGCCTCTCTCAAAACCTTGTGGGGAATACTCAGGCGTAGAACCAGTAGCATATTTTCAGTCACAATTAGCCACATTTTCAATCAAAATCCAAATCAACTCAATATTCAAGGGGCAAGTAGATCCGTCATCTTTGATTCGTCTGAAGACCAAAAGTCGTTACAGGTTTGAGCCTTGGCATACAGAACAATCGTAGACTTCATTTTAAGTACTGGAAATTGCATTTCTTAAAGCGGTCAGAAAAGCCCCGGGAATGAAACAAGCAAAAATATGAAAATAAATGTTTAAGGCAAACCTTACAATATTTCGAGCATTGATTTGAGAAGCCTGCTATCAGAGAGCGGAGAAAAAATGCTAATCTGAACAAATGGTGACACACTTAAGACCGATCCAGTAAAAGCAATGAGATGGAATAGAGATTCTAAACGAGGTTTGTATATTTCATGAAAGCCAATTCCTCGTGAGTGTGTACATGAATTGGGTAGAGAAGAGGCGATCTAAGATTAGGAAACTAGAGTATTTTGATTGGAATATCATGAGTGTTGGAGGGGAGAAAATTGGGAAGGCATCTGTGAGTGTGTTTGTTTGTGGACGAGTGTTGTTCATGTTCAAATAAAGTAACGCATCAGATCAAGCGGATTGCACTGCCACAGATAGAACGACTAAAATTAACGTTTCGTTTGCATCTTTTGTCCATCTTTAGTGCCTGAATGTTCACACAATTACGCACTGCTATCAAGTATCAACTGTACAAAGGGGAGCCTTCAGGGTTAGTAAGTTGCGCCAAACACAAAACAGACAAACACACACAAGGGATCACTATTTAAACAAAACGATTGAGTAACAACATTTTTATACACACATACGTGCATTCCAATAGATAAGTTATTTCACATTTTTTTGATTGTTTTTTTTTTCAAGCTCCATTGCCATGAGAGGTGGTATGGCACATTGGGGGTTTACGCAGACAAATAGAGTTACTATTTTTTGTGTTTGTGCTGATGGAGATGTAGCATTCGATGATGTTATTGTTAATCTTTTCATTATTATTATCATTACACTAGAATCATATTGCATTTAAACGTGTTTGAGACTTCTTGCATTTGTTTCTTTTCTTCTTTTTGATCCAATCGTTGTTTTTGCAGTGCTCGCATCCTTGACGCGAAAAAGTGTCCTTTCTTTGCATTGTTTTCGATTCGCCACGTTTTAGTTGCACTTTCATGCTATGTCAGCTGTCAAGAAATTTCAGTTTTTAGCCGGATTTCCTCCGCCCACTTTCGTTATCCTCAAAGACTTGAATTAGCTCTAGCAATTGTCTAGGTTTCATCATCGCCTCATAAACGCATTGCTTCATTGTTGGAGGTTAGACAAGTCATGTAGATTCTCACCCTGAAATCAATAGAGCACTTATTATGTGACCATTTCTTGCATCCCTCAAATAGTATTTAAAATTGGCGGTAGTTCGACCTTTACACTCAACAACCTTTCTTTTGGTACATATAGGCGTCTCATGCCTAACTTTGATTGGCAAAGCATGTTGTAAGTTATTTCATGCATAGGTTCCGTGATGAACCAGAAATTTCCGAAAAATATAGCCCCTAGTTGCCCAAACACAGGGTGACTGTGATACTTCATTTACATAACCCCGCCTTGGATTACATTTAAAGGAGGACCTTGTTCCATTAAAGTTTTTTTGTTTAGGCTACTTGAACAACCTTGTTCGTATTAGTGGAAATCAAGCCTTTTTAGCTGGACCAACTGTCACACTTGAAGTGGGAAATCTGTCCCCTCGTCATTTTCCAAAATAAGAGTAGTTTTGAAAAATTACATAACTTTGTTTAGTTCGGATCTGCACTTCTTCCACTTTTTGAAAATTCTCTAGCATTCTCAAATGTAATTTTGGGTATATTTTCCTTCATTCCATTTATTTTCTTGCATCTTGAAATGCATGTTTTTGCATTCACTTGTATTTTGAAATTCATTGTCTCTCATTCTAATTGCATTTTTTCTAGAATAAGTTATCTGTTACATAAAGCTTTGATTGCCTCTTTCTTGTGCCAGAAATCTTCAAAATAAAGAACTCCTATTACGTTACTTCAATTCCAAGGGACCATGGACAAGTGAAATTAGGAACATTTGGGCGTCGTTCTTAAAGATAATGTCGTGGCTGCAAAAATTAATATTCAATTGTGATCAGAGCAAATTTAGGCAACGAAAAATATCGCAAGGTTGTCTGTTGCCCCGCCTTTGTCAATCAAGATTAAACCATCTTTTTTTGTGTGCGTGATTAAGAGAGTATATTGAAAGATGTCGTGTAAAATAAATGCATCAGTGACTAATATTACAAGTAGCAGGTCATAAAGCCTAGGGGTAATTAACAAAAATCTGATTTCTGTTTCGATAGCGGATGGGTAACTCGTGTAAAATCAATTATCCATTAATGATAAGTAAAAAGAAGTCAATGCTTGAAAAAATATATAAGTGATAAAAACATATATCTTAGTTTGAACATTTCCTGTTAGACAAGTACCACGATACTGTGTTAGTCAGGAATTGTAATATTGTTGGTGAGTTAACAAAACAGTGTTCGTGGATCATCGAAATATTGTTAGTCGGTCATGAAAACACCAAGTGACTGATCTTTACCTATGATTTGCCCTGTCTGCTAAATTAGGTTCCCCAAAGGACGCAAAATGTGAGGATGGAAAAGAGGCCAAGACTGTTGGGGGGGTTGAGTGAGTATCCTCAAGTTTCTATATTGTGAAAAAAATGATTCTTGCTTTTCTGAGATTATTGAGTGTTACTCCTAACATTCAGTCAGGGTAATATCATAGATCATCGTGTCCTCGCCTCCAGCGCCCTCTGTAACCATGACCTGAAACGCAATCGTCATTATAGCACAACAATAAAAAGCAAACTCAAGAAAGACTCTTACCTGCATGAGGAAGGAGTCTTCATTACTGTAATATTTTAACATTTCATCATCTATCTTGGCAAGAATTCCTCCCTTGGTCTTTCGGTACAGACATCGGATATTGGCTGCATTTATTTTGTACTTGGACTCAATGGCCCGGATCAAACCAGGAACGTTGGGAGGCACCTGAAATGAAACCACATGGAATTGTACAATCTCTCAGGGTACAAATATCATTTCATTCCTTGATGTACTCGCGTTCATTAGGTTATCTATGAATTGCTTTAAGTGCTTAGATGGCACATAAACCTATCAGAAATGCACAAGCACAAGGTTGCTTTACCATTTCAGGGCTTGTTCATATCCCCCATTACTCCCTGGGCTACTTGTCAATCAAGTGCAATTTCTCCCTTCAACGAGGTTGAGCGATCAGGAATTGCAATACCTGAATGTGCATGCCTCATACCTGCTTTCCTCTTGACGAATACCCAAAGCATAATTTAAAAGGAAAAATGGCCCCGACCAGTGCGGACTACATTAACACAAATGAAGAGAAATCCAATGCCATCATATTCGATACCACCAAAGATGAACTCTTCAGGCTCAGTGATAACTACAAAACCCTTCAGAGGAAACTGAAAGGTGAGTAGTGGAGCAATGTCTATGTGCTTGAATAGATTGATTAGATGGGTAAATGTATGTGTGTGTGTTTTTAGGAAATTGGAGGATTTCGAGCAATCGCGAAGACAGTACCATCACCATCGATGCCTTGAATCAGGCTCGTGTGTTTGTTTTAGCCGGACCTCGAGAGAAGTTCAACGAAAATGAGATTGATCACTTGAAGAAGTACCTGGAAACAGGTGGATGTCTCCTCGTTCTTCTGGGCGAAGGTGAACATCAATCAGTGATGACAAGTTGAAAAAGATCATATTTAAAAACTCTGAAAGAATCCATTCCAGGTGGAGAGAAGCGTTTCGATACCAATATCAATTTTTTCTTGGAGGAATACGGGATCATGATCAACTCAGATGCCGTGGTTCGAACCAACTATCACAAGTACTTTCATCCCAAGGAGTGTTTGGTCTCGAACGGGGTTCTTAATCGAGCAATAAGTGAAGCAGCCGGGAAAACGGGGACCAAAGCTAGTTTTCTTGAATACGAACAGGACATTAATAACGCCCAGGTGGGTAGTGGGTACAAGTCCACATTTGATTGGCAAATGTCTAAACTCGATCACGTGTTTCATTGTGCACTCCCGAACTAGGCCTTATCGTTCGTGTATCCTCATGGAGCTACGCTGAATGTGGCCCGCCCTGCCACGCCCATCTTATCGACTGGGAGTGTCTCCTTCCCACTCAATCGGCCAGTTTGCGCTCTCTTCACTCACCCAGGTAAGTGTCGTCAAATCAGAGCCAACGAATCCAATCTGAAGTGATTCTCGAATGTGGAATTATTGATTCTAGGAAGTGGAGGCAAGCTGGCCGTGTTAGGATCCGGATCCATGTTGGCCGATCAATACATCGAAAAAGAGGACAACAACAAGATAAAAGACGTCATCTTTGAATTCCTGACCACGGATAATATTAGCTTGAACAAGATTGACATGGATGATCCAGACATCTCGGACTATCAAATGATCCCGGATACTTGCTACTTGAGCAACCGACTCCGCTCCTGCCTCCAAGTGAGTAGAGGGATAACTAGAGACAATCTTGAAAATTCGTTCCAGGCACTACAATATGTTATGGGATAGTCAAAAATGCGTCCTAAAGCTCAAAATTCACAGTAAAAAAAATGCTTTATAAATGAGCGTGCAATCCGTAACTACGGAGAGTAAGAACAATTTTGATAACAACACAAAGGTAATTGGCAGGAAAGTGGGTTGATGGACTATTCATTCACTGATTTAAAGTGCAATAACATTTGATCGCGTTTGTAAGTTATTCCTTTAGTCAAAAATTTTGAGCACGTGCGTTGCTACTCAAAATAATAATAAATGCCCAGAGGCCCACTTCGAACAAAAGTTCACTAATTTTTGAAGAAATTGTTCATTCGTTCGCAAAAATGTAGAAACAAATTTAATCTTCATTCAAAGGCAAAAATTGCAAAAAAAAAAAAAACTTATGCTAAACAGCATGCTTGAGGGCATGCAACACATAACGCATATTTTGACCGTCTCTAATGCTTGGTGTTCATCAATCCTGATTTTGATTTTGGAAAATGGATTGGCTGATTCAGGAATCGGATGAAGTGCCCTCGGATTTTACAAGACTTTTCGATACGAAGCTGTACTCGATCTCCACCTCCATGCTCCCAGCATCAATTAATGCCTATGCAGAGCTATCTGTCAAACACGAACCCCTGAAATTGATCACACCTCAATTCGAGACGCCTTTGCCACCTTTACAAGCGGCAGTTTTCCCACCCTCATTTCGGTAAGTAGTCAATGTTTCCAAAGGGGTGTGGCAGATCGGCAAATCAAGATATGTTGTTGTCGTTCAAGGGAGTTGCCCAATCCTAAGCTGGAGTTGTTCGATCTGGATGAAGCCTTCTCTTCGGAAAAATCTCGGTTGGCCCAGATTACGAACAAGTGCACGGATGAGGACTTGGACTACTTTATCCGCGAGGGGGCCGATGTCATGGGTATCACTCAACATTTGCCCCTGGAGGCCCATGAGCCCAAGCGAATCGTGGAGTACATGCTCACCCACATTGCCGAGTTCAAGAAGCTCAACCAAGAGTAGTGATAAAAGATGGCATCGTATATGAATAGTTAACAATGACTCACCAGATGGAGAGGGGTGAAGGCCACCTCCGTCTCTTGTTTGATGTAGATCATAACCCGCTCGGACGTTGGAGGAATCAACTTTATCCGCTTCTCAGGGGGAGGTTGCAGCAGCTGAAATGAATAATTCATAATGATTTATAATTTCTTTCAAATACAATTATCTAATTGGTAATCTATTTCTCGAGGAACGATAGGTTTGGTGAATAAGTGTAAATTAGTTCCAAAACTGAAATCTCTTCGCAATGCATCACACTTAAAATAGTCTTCAAACCTTTCAAGGTGTACTATGGACTAGGCACTCAATTTCTTCATCAATATTCCTCGATGTGATTGATAGTCTGGAATATCGACAATGAAAAGGAGCTCTTCACAACCCGTCCTAGAAGAGATAGCTTACCTAACAACAACTAATCGCTAGCTTTGAGTAGTCAAGGTGCTCCTATCTCATACCCGACAATCACTTTGTTGGGACTCTCAAGAAGCTACTATCGTGTATTTGGATTAGCTTGTGCTTGATCGGAATCAGTCTTGAAAAACCTGTCTCTAAAACGCTACGGCACAATCCAATTACAATTCTCTTCACTGTGAACACAACTTTAAGATGGTTTCAGGACGCTGATGCTACAATAGATGGTAGTGAAGAAGTAGTGTATAGACATGTTTAAACTAGGTCACTCTCAGCTAATATAGATTGATGGTCAAGATTCTGCAGTTTTCCTACCTTAACCCATTGCTCGAAGGAGCAATTCAAGCCTCACCAGGCCAACTAGCAGGCCTTCAAGGGTTCCGCTTCTTTTTTTGCCCAAGTCCACCATGGCTTGATTAAAACATTTGCTGATTTGCATTTAGATAACGCATTTCGTTCCTGATAGGGCGGCTATTAATGCAAGGAGTTATCCAAACCAGGTTCTGATACACTGTGAGCTCCTCGTACAGAATAATCATACTCTTGTCGCTTGGGTTGTTCATCCGTCTTTGATCACGCGAAACGTCCCTTACCAGATCGAGAGTGAATGCATCTGCACCAACTGTTGGAAGTGGTCATCAGACCTCTTTCAAATCGTGTGATATTTCACACAGTGATCGTGATAAGGCACATTCTCGCAAATATCGAACCCTTTCAATGAGATGGCCACCCAAAAATTGGCATCCCTCAACATGAAGTTACGAAGTAGCTGGTCCGAGAAACGTCCAGTTAAAAGGGCTTTTTTATTAGGGAGATTTCCCCATTACATTCAGGACGCGACAAGCGGCGGGAGGGGAGATCAGAAATTGTTCGCTCTTTCCGATTTGACTGACAAGGCGCGTGTTTGACCAAGGTGGTCATACATGAGTCCACCAAGGAAACCCGAGGGTTTGAGGGTATCCGGCTAGAGTGCCCTGATGTCATGGGCCGTTGTGTGTCCAGTTATGGCAGCCAATTATTTTCTGGAGTAGGCATTTTCATCTGATAACTGCTGCTTTTAGACCATCCCTGACTGAAGTTTTCAGTCATGGGATTGCAAATTTTTGCAATCAGCCCTACCTTTTTCTACCCTTGTGACCACTTGACCAAATTGGGAAGTCAAACTCGAGGCTTGCTCGACGGTTGAGTGGAGAATGCTTGTCTTGTCCCCTTAATCCTCTAAATTGGCCACTTCCATTTAAATTCTATACATTTAGGGGCGAAAGCGGGGTCATCAGGGCAGAAAACCGAATTTCACTCTCATCAAGCACATCTATGTAATTTGAGGTTAATAGAACGCCGAACGCGATCAGCGACCGTCAACCAGCCACACACACGCGATCGATCAGGACCCCTTCAAGGGGACATTCTCGGACCTTTTGAGACTAGTAAATTCCTACGCATGCGTTCATTCGCCATGCATTGCCCCCGTCACGGAGCAAAGGCCGATTGACAAGGAAGAGAGGCCTTTAATTTACCGTGTGATTTTGGCCTTGAAGGCCGCTCCACGGTACTCTTGGGGCTGGTCCTGGCGAGATAGTAGCGAGAATTTCCTGTTTGGCCTAAAATACAATCGCGGGGTTGTTGGAAGTGCTCTGAAAGAGATGTCACGTCGACATGCCAAATGTGTCACACTTACCAATTGAGGCGAGACCGGATCCGAGGACACTGAGTCCCCGCTTCCATTGAGCTTGAGTAGAGATTCCGGAGGCGAGGGGCGGGAATTATAAAACCTTGAAGAATAATGATGATGACTGTGAATAATGGGCTCATAGGAAATATTCTCGATGAGGGAGCATAGAGCCCTTTCTTACCCAGGTACTTCTGTCCCGAACTCGATCCCAGCCTTATCCGGGTCATCGGGAGGATTGAAGAGCACAGGGCCCCTATTGAGATCAGCCATGGAATAGAATTCGGAGCGGTCACATTGCGTGTGATACATTTCGTCCAAGCGTCTCTTCCCCGTGTTGGTTAGACGTCTCTTGTTCGCTCGTCTCTCCTCATCACGAGCCTTCCTTTCTGCCCCCTTGTCACAAAACACCTTGATTTGACAATATCCTCGGTGATAAACCGGCATTCCCACGTTGTCCCTTGGGTCATCGAACGTGTCGATTTGCAAGTGGAGCGGGAGACCTTTGACGCCCTTCTGGGTGCTGAAGTCTGTGCTGAGGCATTGGACAGCGATGTTCACCTTGGCCTGGCACTCCATAGGGTTCCAATATACAGCTAAGGCATTATGACTAATTTCCTCGATGCAACCAGTGAGACCTGAGGATGAAACAGATATACACATACATTTCATAGATTACAAATGGGCAATGAAGGGAAGCTTGACCAATTCTGAAGGGCTCTGATGCCAACAAAAACTGACCCATTTAATCCTAGAGACCGACACAAACGTTCCAGGCGACCAAAAGCCATAAAACCAAATCATAATTTCTCGTCCATGAGAACATTTCGATTGGATGAATCATTTTGTAAAAGCTCCGAAAAAAAGCCACCAATTTCTTGAATAATTGAGTTAAGCACACTATCGATTGGATTGTTTGGGCCATAGGAAAAATGGAAGGATGAAAATGGTATTGGCGCCACTTACCCAGGGAATTTTTGGTGTCCACATCGAGGATTCGTTGCTTCACAGAGTGTTGTCTGGCATGCCAGAACTGCCAAGCTTTCATCTCTTCCTCAATGGTTTTACCTTCCCTAAAAGCAACATTTGTTCAATGGTCAGCCATGGCAAATCGAAACATATTATGCATTTATAAACGGCTCAAACTGGCGCTCTGAAGCGGATTAAACAATAAAAAATGGTAAAGCGAAAACGCACTCAATCTAACACATCAACACGCACAAACCACTTACTGGACTTCAGAACTTGGTTCGGCTTGAGTTTTTGAATAAAACAATATCGGGTGACATCATCATCATTTTATGGTTGGTTGAGACTTGAAGCTCTTACCTGAAGACGAGCATGATGATTGACTTGACTGTTGCAGATTTGAGAGGTGGAAGCTCAGGATCAGGGGTGTATTCTGGAATGGAGAAGATATGTCAAGAGTCAAAATTTCATCTTTCCCGTCAACAATAAGGGATGCTTTAAAAGCTTGAAATGACGGGGCCTCAAACATGAGAGTTTTGTCGCTTTGATCCGGAGGGTTAAATGATCGCTGCTGTCATCACAATATTTTGCTCATTAGAAGGCGATTCGGTTGAAGAATTCAGAGGGAATGCGGCATTTCAACCATGTCCTTTGTCCAACCTGTAGCACTAGCAATGCTCATTGATATTCTTGGACATGCCCATTGTAAACGGGCAAATCCGTACATTCGAGGCGCATAAAAAAGTATTTGGGATATCCGAAGTGGCAACCCGGCTTCAGCTTCCCTGGTCATTCAAAGACGTAATGAACCTGTAGATGAAGAAACACCTATCGAGGGTTCGTGTTCAATAAAAAAAAGCAAAACAAAAGTACATTAGATTTAATTGCAAACCGATTTTGCGGTGAAATTTTCAGCCACTAATCATAGGGAGTGGTCATTTGTGTTGCAAACGAATCTAAAGTGAGAGACTTCAATGAATGGCTCTTGACACGCAAAGATCAAATGAACTAATGAAACTTGGGATCAAGGTGATGAATGGTTGAGGGATTTGCACCCAACCAGTTTTCTTTGCAAATCAGGAGCCATTGCAATCAAGATTAGCCCAAGGAGACATGTAGACCTAACACTTGAGAGCAGGCAATGTCTCAATCAACTACTATAGTATGGCGTACCTTGTTGACATGAAGCTCCATATGATTGAGTGCATTAAGCAAATCATAGGATTTATAACTCCAGACTTACGTTGAAGCATCGTTATCCTATCTAAGCTGATTTCAGATCCGTGACCTGACAAGCCATGAAATGACTCCTCAGCAAAATGGAAAGAAATTGACCCAAAGAGAATGCAAATAGTTGGGGAGAAGGGATGCGTTTGGTACTTCATTCAAGGGTACGTACGTAGTAAAGACCGCGGTGCTAATTGATGCATATTGAGCATTGGAAGACCCGAGAGAGATAGCGGATGAGCTGCCAGGCATCAATGTGTGTAATGGATTTTTGTGGCCATTCACGCGATGCTCATCGTGGTTTTCCTTCAGCCATAAAACAATCCCAAAATTTATGGTCGTGATGGTGGCGGAATTTTAAGTGTTGCTCCCTCCGACTTCACATAAAGAACCGACACCAAAAACATTCCCTCACATCTCGTTGAAAACCTCAACATCAAAGTTTCCCTTGGAATTTGGTGCTGCTGCAATTGCAATTGATGTGAGTGTATCCAGGATCACAAATTCACTCTTTCGTGGATTTGACCGTCTGCATTTCAAATTGGGGATGATGCAGCAAATTTTTCCACCAACTGAACTCTAAGTTGCATTTCCTTGGCACCAAAAAGTGACCTTCTCAAACCCACACTGAGGTGAATGGTTTGCATTTTTCTAAGGTGCAAGAGTTTTTAAAATCTCGGTGGGCGTTGAAGCACACGCCAATTCTCATTTAAGTACCATGAAAATGACGGATGAAAGAATTACACTTTCACATCAATGAGAAGTTTTGGAATGAAACACAACTAACACTAGAAATGGTCCATTAAAAAAGCCAAGGTGTGCTCTTACTTTAAACAATAGTGCCTGCAAAAACTTATGGTTAATTTTGGCAGTCTAAAAGTGACTATGAAATGCTAATGGTCAGCCAATAAGAACGAAGTCGCCATCTCGACTCACCGTTGGTCAAAATTCACAGATCTTCCAATTCAGTGAGCATTTGCGAGGTCCAAGCATACGCGTTTAATTGGCACACACAATCTCCCATGCCAAAATCTACCTTCATTTGTCACATGCATTTTAGATTTGTTCACTTGGATTGGAAGAGAGGGAGGGATGGAAGAAGGAGAAGACGCCTTCCCTCAGTGGTCAAATCTCTTGGCATGGATTTGCCAATCCATCGGATCAGGGTTGCCACTTGGACAGGTTGGCGTCTCTGGAGCAGGCTCTTGAGCAAGGATTGCGAGAGGCTCCAGGAGCCCTGTGAGGAATGAGTGGCTTGGGATAAATCCAATGGGGTTGGCCCTCTGACTGACTAATGATGATATTGAAAGATTAGACAACCAAACTGAATGGCCAAGAAAAACAGGTTCCTTTGTGAGTGTCTCCAAGTCCCAAATTTTTTTGTCAACTCCTCATTCTGAGCAAGTGATGCTGGTCATAGATTGTTCTCATTCAAAACAGATTAGAAACCCCTTCCAAGGAAAGCACGCAGCATCCCATCATCTTCGATTAATGAAGTCCTCAACAAACACATCGTCAGGGCTCTTTACGGATCGAAGCTTTTTAGTTACCCACTGAGCTCAATTAAGAGATGATTAAACGTGATTGTCGCGCCAAAACGATAAGGCAGCGCGCAGGGTGGTCACTTTCTCGTTCTTGTTAAGATGAACGGCATTGAACAAAAAAAAACCACCCCAATGACAACTTCAACAATCGCAAAAACAGGTGATATAATTGGCATTTCAGCCCTCGTGTATATTTGAAGCTCACGCCATTATCAGGCAGCCAATGTGGGCGTTGAAAGTGCTTCATATTTTGATAGCATTTCCATAGAAATTGACACTGACAAAATAAAGATTGCTTATTTAGATCTTAAAAGTGAGTTCGATTAACATTTCAAACGTAATACCTCACTTGGCCAGATCCTCATTAAGCCAATTTTGTGGGCAAAGCAGCTAAAAGAATGGGCCAATCTTAAACTAAAAGGAGTTTTGCTGTCATGATTGTTCGGTTTAGGGAGCGAATTAAAACGATTTACTGAAGATAAATCGACTAGCTTATTTGAAAAAAAACAAAAAGAAAGAATCTGAAATGACTAGTCGATGCAAGAAAAATTGCTGGGAATTCATTGCCTTTTTAGGACATGACCTCCCAATTGAATGAAGGTTGCGTGACGGAAACAATGCTCTTGGGTCCGCTTAAGTGAGTGAGTAATGGAATTATCTAGTTTGATGAGAACCATCAATGAAGTGGAAAGTGCGTTGCTTGAATGGTTTTGTCAGTGTTGCTTGTTATTTGTTGCGCTCCCTGCTAAAAGCCCCTACGCCCAATCCCGTTGGAATGAAGGGAGAGATGGCTGATGAACCTTTGAGACTTGGTTCATATCTCTTTCTCAGGAGATAAGGCCCTCACTGCGAGGCATTTGAGTATGTACCTGCGTTGTGGAAAAACATAACTCTCTTCACATGCAAAGACAAAGACACGGGAGTGAAAAAGCTATCGCTATCCTCCCTCCAACTATCGCTATCAAAGTCGCTTGCGTGGTAACACACCAAGACATAACAATTAGCATAGTTCATGAAGCCCCTTGGTCATTCCAATCACGCTCTCTCATAAATGCACCCTAGCTTTGGTGGGCAATAGATCCACGAGTCAAGAAGACGTCTTACCGAGACAAACAGGGTAGAACTGGCCTTTGTTGACGTAGGTGATCTTGTCGTCCTCCCGACGAACCGAGGATGACGAGGGTGCCTCCAAGATGTATCTGGAACAAGTGAACATAAGGGCCAGATGAGAACATGTCTAACCTCAACCAACCATGCATGGCTAATTGCTTGAGATGTGCCGCGACATTCGATAGTTGAACCTCTCAGAAGCGAGGAAATCTGAGACCTTGCAACAGTCTGGTCATGATGGATTTACAGCCCCTGATTGCCAGATTACAATGCTTCGGCGACAACAACTTGAGCGGAGTTTACGAGTGAACTTCCATCTTGTGATGCTCTGGTCAGGCCCACAAGTATCGCTTTGAAAGACTGCTGATGGTTGAACAAAGTACTCACTTGAATCCGTAGGGCGTGAAGAGCTTTGGGATGTGGATTTTCTCCTCGCTCTGTCGTCCATAGTCTTGCCAGGACTTTCGGCCTCCATTGATACTGCCCACCGAGCCCGGCCCGCCTGCACCTCCAATATCGTTGAGAAGATCGGAATGCGGGTAGTGCTCAAAACCGGGGTGGGACACATCTGATGGGGGAGGGTGGCCATCTACAAACATTTCTAGACACACGGGAAAAACATCATGATAAATAAATAATGTTCATAGACGGATTTTATATACCACTTACTGGCAATGTTTGGATCACCAATCCCCGAGTCAGGCGAGTTGATATGCGGGGCTCCGGGCGGGGGTGGTTGGCTCCCATTGGTTCGGTAGTACTCGACAAATTGCACATCGGTACTGGCACGGCTATGGACGAACCCACCTTGATAGAGGTCGTCCCCGGGTTGACCACTGGCGCGGTACGGCTCGCTTGTGGCGTAGATGGACCGTGAACTGGACTCGAACAGATCGGACGGGGACGGATAGGACGTGGGCTGACCATCTCCCGGAGAGGTCACGATGGTGGGGAACTGGTTGTTGACCAGATCCGCCGAGGACAACACCACCACCGGGGAATTGGACAGGGTGTGGCTGGTGAGGCCCACCGGCGAGGACGACTCCAATTTGGCCTCCTTCAAATGGCTGCAATCAAGAACACAGATCCCCGTTATTGGGATTCATTCATCGGGGGCTTCAAACTTTCATGAAGTGGGTAGGAGCTTGGACTCCTGAGTGGCGAAAGGGATTTGGGGCACATATTTTTTTAGCGCCCATGACGACAACATTAGCTGTGACGAAATCAAAGGAAGCAAAAAAGCCTCCGTTCTTGACGGTTTTTGTGCACCTTCCAATTACTCTGCAAAAGATTCGACTTAAAGGGCTCTCTCTCTTTCTTTCTCTCTCTATCTCTGCCTGTCTGCCTGCTCTTTGGTTCTTCTTCTTGGCCTGCTGTCTTATCATAATGAGGTCTCGAAGCACCCTTTTTAATGGCCTCAAAGCTGGTTTACGATGCCTGGAAGAGGGCGGAGACGCCAAGACATAAGCAAATATATTTGCCATTATCAAATTCCTCTCGAAATGGGTCAGAATCTCTTTGGCCTGGATGGAATTAGTCAACCAAGTGGAGTGTGCCCAAGTGGTCGGTTGACATTCCTCTCCAATGAGGAGCTGCCAATGCAGAGTCTCAAAGGGAAAAGTGGCATGTTCTAATTGACCAGGACCATCCCTTCATTAATCTAAATGGCACGACAAGGGTTGCCCATGGATTGGAGGCTCAAATCAGGAGGTTTTTATCACAAGGCCCCGGAGTGCACTTGAACCGATCAAGCGAGCAAGAGACAGAAAGACAGAGAGATGGAGGTGGGGCAGGCACCACGAGTATCTTTCGTTGGTTGATGCTCTGCCCCTGATTATTCAGAAATCCAAACCCGCCCAAGCACGCAATCCTCCAAACTCAGCGTTTATTTGGCATAGCCTTTGATAACCAAGGAGGGAAACATGTAATGTAGAGGCAACTCTATAACGAATTTTGGAGGGAGGGAGGGAGGGCTTTTGAGCGAGCATTGTTTGTGAAGTTCACGTTGATGATGATGATGATGATGATGAGAAGCGACATGAATTTGCTGCTCAAGCTCGGGGACTTTGGTATCTCCAGTGTCTGAATTCCACTCTTGAATTCGAAGGGATATCGATCTACGGACTTCGGAGGGTCAGACTGAACGGAATGCGGACAACATTCTTGTCCATTGCCTCATTGTCCAACGGAGGCGAATGAGGGAGGTATGGAGGTACTAGGGAGGTAGGAAACAAATCTTTATCTTCCTCTAGGGTCCAAGAACAGGCAAAGCGGCAACAATTTTTAGAGTTGTGCATTCAATTGACCAAGGAAGAAGGACCCTTCTGGCTTCTCCTTAGATTAGTAGGTCCTCCTGACGTGCCATTTCTCCGTCCATTCAAGCTAGCCAAGACACCTTTGAAGGGAGCTTATCTGACAGCAGGGCTCCTTCCTCATTTCAAGCCATGTTCTCTCCTCTGACTTTTCACCTTCACACACACACACCAGCATCAGTTTTCCATGGGACTCACAAATTCGGAGGGAAGTGGAAAATCGTGTTGTGCGTTAAATCCCTTTTCGCTTCGGAATGTTGGTGTATGTGCGCCTGGCAACTCGAACACTAATATACAAACTGTACGGAGAGGAAAAACAGAAGAGGCTTAAAACCTGAGGAGCCGCCAGGGATCCCTCATGCATGTCCAATTTCAGGTTTCTCAAAAACTCCACACACCCTCCCTCGCTTACCTTTGGGTGACGTTACGAGGATCGTTTCATTAGGTTATAAAACTAATGAACCAAGACCGTTTGTTCAATTTGGGCGCTCATTAAACTGATCTATCGATCCATTAGGCATGTTTAAGTGATGGTTGACATCCATTGATCTGATCATAGACGATGTGCAAAAACTTACGGAACTGGGCAATCTACATCCAATGAAAATGACTTTTTGGGGATCCTTGCCATTCAGTGAGTGAAAACCAAATGGTAAAGAAAGCGATAAAATGGAAATGATTTGACGATGTGTAAACACGTACTCGAGCTAAAGGATTACATTAACATATACTTTTCAATATTCAATGCTTGTTCAAATATGATTCTCAGTTC
>NC_081451.1:3424968-3481213 GCF_007210705.1 Tigriopus californicus
CACACAAAAGCTACCTCACTCCAACCACAAACCATACATGATCAGTAGCACTAGACAATATCTCTTGGGAATCACTCAACCTAGTCATACTCTTTCCAAACCAACTTTTTTTGGGTAACCCAGGCGTTTACTCCACATTACTCCACATCAATTATATTACTTTAACACCCAATTGCAGGCTATTCTTGCGTATCCAGAGTGTGTGTTCAAGTATGCCCTTGGTTTGAAACTATGTCCCTCATCGCGGTCTCATCTCCAAATATGGCGTTTGGATGCATTAGGCCACAACCAACGACAACCAACAAGCCTGGAAGTGCCCGAAGTTCGAGAGAAGGATCACTTACGACTTACGAGCTTCACTCTGATAGCGTTGAGCTCACCATGAGCGAAGAACGCTTCGTTTGTTCAGAACGGACCAAGCAACGACCAGTGCAAGCGGCTGAGATGGATATCAGTCGAATCACAATTCCAGGAGTGAATAAGTGTGTATATATAGGTAGGTATATGTACACTACGGCCGAGTTGAACATGACCACATGGGACTGCTTGTCAAAAAAAGGACATACCATGAACCTTTTTTTGACTGGGTTTCAGTGAGCATAACTCGCAATTACGCAACCCAAGGATAAGCGGATCTCAAAATCTCGACCCTTTGAAACAGAATTAAATAATCAAAGTCAGTTTTCCTAGAAGTCCACGGTAATTGTCCAAATGTATTGGAATGGCTTGAATGTTTGTCTCCTTAACGACTTTGTCCAATAAAGGCTCTTTTTTTCTCGCCTCAAAACCTAATGTGTTTTTATCCGAGTTGCAGAATAAACCTTTCAAAAGCGTCAGAGATTTATCAAAAGGCCATAAACTTGACATCGAGAACCGAGGATAGCCAAAAGTGGAATAAAAAAGAGACACGAAACAGAACATCCCACAACCGCGACATCAGGCACGTCTAACGATGCAACCAACTTGGCTCATTGGCCCTTGCCAAAAGTGCCTACCTGAATGGGTCGGAATAAGCAGTCGATCTGATTTTTTCCTCTACCTTTAGCACAATGCATTTCATCCGGGCATGTGGCTAACATGACGTTATTTCACTTAGCGGCATTTTAACGAAAAGAAAAAAAAAACTGACCCCTCTCTCCCTGTCTTTTTTTTTCTCTTCTCTTCTATGGATGGACGACTCCAAAACCCAAGGACGGTTTTCGAATTCGGGATCATTTTTCATAATCTTGATTGAAAATTCGATTTCTATCTTGAGAGCAAATCTGTAATGTTGATAACTGAGGGAGATCTTTGGCATCGCTGAATGGTTCCAGGGGAAGAGTTGTCTCCAAGCCAGTTGAGAAAATCTTCGGGCTTGAGTGATCTAGCTGACAAGATGCAACGTGACACACAAATTTGGAAAGGGGCTGAATTAAATTGATCTTCCTTCCATCCTTCTCGAGTTTCAATCTTTAAAAGGAACATGGGAGACTGCCTCAGCCCTCTCAAAAGCATCAGCCAGTTCTCTTACCTGATGTCGTGCTCGTTGTCCGAATCCCGTCGGTGTCCGGTCAGATCTTCGGGTTCGTTTTTCACAGCCTGGAAAATGACAATTATGCACATTACATTCAAATCCCGATCAAGTTCAAGGAGAGGGCCTCTTGACCCAAATGTGTTCAGGGGGTGTTCTCTCTATGTGCTAAATTGAAAGTCCGTCGCGTAATGAGGCAAATTTGTTAGCTATGTCCAAACCACTGGAGGGCCCTTCCTCTCTCTCTCTTCGCTTAATCTGGAGCCATAATTAACCATCTAAGGGGCTTTTTTACGCTGGCTATTCACAATGAGGACGACTTCTGGACTGACCACACTGTCTTGGGGTGAGCTTGGTGGGGGATAAGGATCTTTTGTGGTTATTGTTCATGCAAAGAATAACTATGATGGATAGTTGACACTTTGGCACTTTAAGTGACCAAGGTTGCAATCTGCAAAACGAGGAGTGAGCAAAGATCCCAAAGAGTCTTGTGAATGCCATCAAGGATTTGAGAAACAACAAACGTTAACATTCGTTGAGAGCCCCGATTGTTCAGGGACCTTCCTTAACTCAGTTTTGTGCATAACTAATGCCTGTATAGCTATAATGGACCCTATTTCAGATAACAGCGCCCATTGCGGCGGTTTAGGGAATGCAGATACAAGGACTGACCTTCAAACAGGGCTGAGACAATTAACAAAACAGCAGTTGTATTTTTTGTAATTTGTAACGCCGACTGATAATTGACCTTGTTAAAAAAACTTACTTTTTTTCTCAACCTATTCAAAAACTCCAAAAGGTTCCCTTCCTGTATGACAGGCATACATTTCTAAATTCAAATTTCGAATTTCAGTACAATAGAAATCGTCAAAAGACACAAAGACACCAACGTAAGACTTCCTTTTCATTACAAAATTGGAGCAAAAAGGAAATGAATGAAAAGTTTCTTTTTTATGTTTGGCCAATTTCACCCTATGTAATGCCAACCCTGCCTTTGGCGCTTACCTGCGCAAGAAGAGACGCCATGTCTGTGAGTGTTCCCGTTCCACTCGTGTTCACGCCTGTGGAAGCACCCACGGACACACCTCCATCAAACCCTCCATGATGGTCACCCGAGGAGAGGGAAACCGGGACGAGAGAGCCCGCCCCCGTCACGCCCCCTCCATTGGATCCGCCCGAGGTCACCACAGTGGTGTTGGGCAGGTCCTCTGTGCTGTAAAGGGTGATGGTTGCGGCGGTCAGTTTGTCGGTCGGGGAATGGTGGGCGTGGTGGTGATGGGCGTGGTCCTCGAGGTGGTGCGAATGCTGATGATTGTGGTGATGGGGGTGATGGCTGTTACTGTGACTCGCCAACGAAATAGGCGTGTCCAAGGCCTGAGAATGCGAGTACAGAATCACTCCAGCATCTAAAAACAAGAACATTAAGGGTTTGTTACAAATATGACACGGCTGAAGTGACAGGGTGCGGCATGAAAAACTAGTATCCATATAACAATGTTATGACTTATGAACAACCATCCCCATGCTGAACACGCTGGAACAATGTCTCATCCTATGTTGAACTTGACAAGGGCCATCCGCCTTGAACGCCTTGCGAGTGAAAATGAAATGAAAATAATGGGACCGCATTAGACCTAAATTGCATAAATGAATGATAAGCATCTAAGCTTGTTTGACAGGGAGAATTGAGCAGAGGGCTATTTTCATGTTTCCTTTGGCAAGGCGTTCCGTTTCGCTTTCGCCGCTCGTAAGTACTAGCTCGAGCTCCAAAGTTCTCGTGTGCATGATTACAGACGTGTCAGAACAGGTAATTAAAGGTGTTTGTCCAATTATGCTGGCAAGAGAAAAGACCTCGAGTCAATCTCTTTTTCGCAGACGCACCCTGCAAAATGGATCGGCTCGGAATATGCGTCAATCCTTCTGGATGCTGCTCTATTGTGGGAATAAAAATCAAGCTCTTCAACCAGAAATGGTGGGACAACTGGTTTAGGGCCTCATTAGGACTCGTTTTTATTGGCTAAATTGTACCTTCATCTTTCATCAGAGCGGCCTTCTGCTCCACTTCGCGAAATGGCCCTTCAATTTGGAATATAAGAAAATTGCCAACAAACAATAAAGTTGGCCAAGAAAGAAAGGAGCACCCCATAAATGTCAATTCCACGGGGATTTATTTATAAACAAAAACGACCCAGCATTGACTCGTTATGCAACACAACACGATATTAATGGGGCACTGAATGTCCAAATGCACCAAGAACATTAAACAGAGCATCGTCAACGGATCGTAGCCACATCATGTTGTCTTCAGACACCATTTTCTCGGATGAACGCAATGATTTGTGTCGAAATCCGAGAGCTAAATAAATGACACCACTCTCACTTCAATCACAAATTGAGATTGAAGAGTCATTATGGAGACTATCTCCGTTATTTGATGCTTAAACTGCCATAACTCTCTTGCTTCCCTAGCAAAAGAAGAGCTAAAAGTAATATTGTTTTGTGCTTGAAAAGCGCTCTTCTTTTCTTACAATAACAAATCTAATAGCTCATGACATTAATGAATAAGTAAAACAACGTGGTTTTCAAGTTTAGATCAGAGTGGAAAAGTGAAATGAAACAAGGATCTATTGTCGAAATCGACTGCACTGAACTGACAAACTGAGGTGTCAAATAATTCGTGTTCAGAGTGGAGTGAGTGGCATCACGCAATAAATGACAAACTTATAAAAGATTCGCTATCTTTTCAAATGATTTCTGACGTCGTATAAAGTACTCCAATAAGAACCTGTGCTGAAATAATCGGAAGGACCTACGAAGATCTTTTAGTGGTGACAAGACAAAGTGGTCATTTTGGCGATGCACTCGAGCGCATGTTAGCTCGTCAAAGGATGGTTCATCCAATTAAATGTATCTTGTATTGATTGGGCAATTAACTCCTTCCTCTAATAGGCCAGGCATTATCTCGGATGTCAGTGATACCAATCCGAGTGGCCATTTAATTTAGCTCCTGGTTTTCAATCCCAAAATGCCATCCTCTCAAGTTTCAGTGATAGAATCGAATCCTGGAGTGTGAAAACAGCCATTGTTTCACGAGAAATATGCATCTCTCGCGAGATTTGTAGCTCACTTAAAGACGGCCCCAATGCGGACTGTCCAGTTATGCCGCATTAAAGTGTTTAAAGTTTTTGAAGCACATGAAAACATATGCCAATAAAACGCTCAGGAATGTACCGTAAGAAGTGAGTATATCCCAGGGAGAGATTTCCCCGCAGTTCCACCAAAACTGATCAATGTCAAGTCAAAATGCCAGAGTGTGCTCCAAGGAGCCCCCATGGCACTCATATAAAAGTCTAAATGTCAAAATGCCATAAAAATAGCGACATGTCAATAAACGAAAAGAGACGATGTGTTCCTCCTCCTCCTCCTCCTGCTCCTCCTCCTTCTATATCCTCTTTCGTTTCTTGCCTTGACTTGGACAACAACATCAGTGACATCAATGTCAGAGAGAACGAGGGACCAGGAAAAAAGCTTGGCGAAGCAACTCTTTAAGATTGGCATTGCACACAAAATCCCTCTTTGAAAGTGTTTCCACTTGAGTGAACCGTCTTCCTGCGGTCCATTCCAATGATGGATAACATTAGGCCTCTCACGGCTATTAAAACCAAAGCTCGTGGTTGGAGAACAAATAATATGTTCTTGGGAACCTTCATAGAAGTGGTGCTGAATATTTTGAGCTTGACTAGTCACTGACCTATAAAAAGAGGTCAACACAGACAATCAATGGATTGAAAAGAGTTGAGAGCAATTTAAATCTTAACAATATAATGAAATGGTTGGACTGACTTTCATTTGCCTCTCAAAATGATGAAAAATGTGTGTCGTCTGAATGGCACTAATTGCCACGTGTAAGTAAATTACATCATCAACCATTGTCGGAAGACCCAATGAGACAAGGATTCCACAAAAAAAAATCTCAATGTTAAAAATGAATGTCAAAAACATAGATTTGATGATCCTAAAAAGAGTAGGATTCTCCAAGAGCATTGTGATAGGATTAATTCGCCTTAAAATGCTTTTTGCTTCTTATGCTTCATTAGCCATAACAGAAAAAAAACACTGATCCATAAAAGTAAGACCAATGGTTAATGAAAAATGTCTGGAGAATCGGCTTAAGATATTTGAATCATATACGTATGCAAAAAAAACTGATCTAATAGATGGCGTTGCTAGTTAATTAATGACACGCAAGACATGAGCGTAATTCATGAGGCAAGTGATTAAGGTTTTGGTTCGACCATAAATTCTGCTGGTTTCGATGAGGTGGCGACTAGGCCACCACCGCCAAGGATGTTGGAGGAAACCATTTCTTTTCTTCTATCTTTACTTGCTTGCTCACGGGGTCAGATTCAACCCTGTTCAAAAAATCAATAAACCATAAAACTTTAATATCTTCATCAATATTAAAGAGTCAGTGGGAGACTTGTTAATGTCTTTCTTCACTTCGCCCAAACTATTTCCATTCCAATTCTCGCAAATCAGTGGTTGGTGAGGTAGATTTCAAAACGGAGAGCAGGAATGTTCACAGTGACTTTAAACTTGCGATTTTTAACGTAATTCAAAAGACTCGCGAGTCAGACTAGGGTTGCCAGCAGTGTTGCTTTTCAAAGCTCTCTTCCCAAGCAACGGGAGGTGATTGGAGTTGGAATGGCACCCCTGGTGATCTCGCAACATGCCAAACCATTTTTGGCCAATAGAAGGAAAAACATTTGTCCTTGATTTGAAAAACCCCCACACACAAACACATCATGCACGAATTGAAAGCAGGTGAAAAAAAAGCGAATATGTTTTAAAGCAAAATTGTGCTCAACAAACTTGATGAGGCGAAGAAGGAGAGATGTTTGCATTTGATGACCACAATTAAATTCATGTTAGACATAAATCAACCCTCGAGAATTATTCTCAATCGTTGGGCTTCATCCAGTCATGGTCACTTAACACCAGGCATTTGGATTCAGCTCTTCGGGGGCCCATTGCTCAGGACTCTCCTCCTCAGGGTTCCCCCCCCCAACTCATAATTTATGAGCTGGAAAATGCATCCCTGAACTGTCCTTCGCCATCGCTGTCGTCGGTGGCTGGCTTTTGGACGGATATTGGGTGGTTCTGACAAACAAACTATTTCTCGAACCCAATTGTCGAGATTGAGCCCATGCTTGGGGGACGGGGTCAACCCTGTGGGTTATGTGCGTTACATGTCGTAATAATGGCCAAGTTACCAATCTCTGGTGATTGCTAAGCTGCATCATGAGTGAATAGGGATAACTTCAGGGGGGAAAGCTTGCCATAAATCTCAGTTCTGCCTGTTTTATCGCTCTCGGACAATCTCGACTTCATCAGTCATAAGCCATAAAATTTGCAATAACCCATTCGCATTGGGGAAACCTTGAGCAAACAAGATTCCCCCTTCATCACGTCATTACCATCCACTCAAGAGATCAGACAATACCTCTTGATAACAAAACAGGACCTTGCAATTCAAATCTCCCGCCTTTAAACTAACCTGTGAGCAGCGCCATTACTCACGTACTTTAGGCGGGAAATATGAAAATGAGAACAAATCCTAGCCCGCCATATGTGCTTTTTTGATCGTTGATTGAAAACAAATGTATTCGAGCACACACATTTTTTATGAGTGAGAGAGTGTCTTGTGTGAGTGAGTGAGTGTGTGTGTGTCGTTTTGAAATGTTTATGACCTTCTTCTTACCCTCGTTGGGAGCTGAGCAGGCGTTTTCGTGGTGTTTGTTGAAAGATGTCATGAAGAGGTCATGAAGATTGAGATTCTCATCTGCACAAGTAGAAGACTCCTTGGAGTCATCGTTGGACGTTGGTGAGCACTCACCACTCGAGTACATCCTCCCATAAGAGTCCCAATTGCACGCTGCAGTAGTAGACGTTGTAGTAGTCATTCTAATCGATGGAATAGTAATGCTCTCTTAGATCACGACAAATATTTCATGCTCATCTGAATTCGGACGATCGAGAATGAAAAGGCATTTTTTGCAAATTCACGAGAGGAGGGGGGGGGCAAGGGCAACGCCCAATTTCTTTCAATTTGGGAATCACAAAATCTGATTGCACTCACTCGCTCACTCTTTCACGTGGTATTCTTTTAAACATGGATGAAAACAGTTTTACGTTGGGAGAATGGAAAATGCACTTTTTGACGGTTTGACCACTTGACGATTGATCTAAAACTGAGAGCGGACCGTCCCTTCTCCCAAGAAATGACACATCCCCACTAAATTTAGTTTATCTTCCGAAACAATATTTTGAATGAGCAATGAGAGTCACAGACATTGCGTGAAGGAGGAGGAGAAGGAGAAGGAGGAAGGAAGCAAGGAGGAGGCAATCCCAATATCTGACCGGGACTAACGAGAAATAAATAAATCCTCATCCATGTTGGAAAGAAAACAGATGGGCGTTAAGATCCGTTTAAATCCCGAGAGCGACGCCTTCGAAGACGGCGACAACGAGGATGTTAATATGATGGGGTTTGTACTGGATACACTTTCTTAGCATCCCGATAATGTCCAAAGTGCGTAATTAATGTCATGGACGAAAGGCTTCGGATGTCGGGATCCATTAATAACTGAGGCAATTTGCCTCGACACTCAAGGACTTCAGGGATTTTTGCATCTCTTCTGTCTGGGTTTTCAACACGTCACTTGCCCAAGATCTCAAATCGAGAGCGGACGTGGTGTCGACCAAAATATTGTTCTCTCTCTCTCTCTCTCAGGCTTGATCTTTTTGGCTTAGTCGATGAACTTGGAGACACTTCATGCAGAAGTTATGCAGAAGCCAAAAGAGAGGGTTCAGAGAGGGAGGCGACGGCAGCGCCATCTGCGAAAATGATAACTCATCACCAAAGCGTGGTCGTGGTTTTGAAAGACTTTAAATAGCAAAAGAAAACAAAAAACGGGAAAGGAAAGGAAAACTGATATCATTATATGCTAACAATTGCTGCAACTTTTCATTTCTGTCATGGGATAACAATAAGATGTGTCGATGAATGTTCAAGTTAAAATGGAAAACTCAAATCATCTCTCTTCTGGTCATACGGACTAAATTTGTGGAAGTTTCCACTCAAAGCTTCACTCTCCTTTTGGAATATACCACTGACAGGTTAGCTATTCATTGTAGGCTTAAGACCAAGGAAAAACCATTTTGAAAGCTTAAAAAGACAACTTCTAGGAGGTTGCCCCTTTTGGCATCAATTTTTCTTTGAAATAGATTTGCCCTTATAAACCTGTCTGCACATTGTCCGAGAAGACACTTTTGGGACAACTTAGGAGAGTGAAGAGTGTTCATTAGATGGCTTATCTCTTCTCACATGTCTAATATTTCGCACTTTTGGCAAGCTTTCTTACATTCGAAAATTAGACACAACCTTTGAACTCAAAATTCCTCAATATACTGAAACACCTCGCTACACGTAGAAAAAGAAAATAAAAAGTCACAGAAAACTAACTTCAATATATAGTGTTCTCCAAGTTAGAGGGGGATTTATCATTTTGAAGGAGGGGTGAGGCAATGGAATTGTCATTGTCGGAGAAGTTTTTCCGCCTTATCGTTCATCCGAAATCTGAAGGGGATTCCGAGAGACTGCCGCTGTCCGTCACTTTTTCTCAGCCTCTCCCAGAATGATGACCCTTCTTAGCGGTGGAGTGGGAGCTCCTCTACGTACGTATATTGTAGCGTGCTTCGCCATTGGTCACGTGGTGGAGCCAAAGCCAAGTCAAGTCAAGCCCCACTCTTGAGCAGAGTTGGAAGCTCGTTAGCAATGTTTCCTTATCTTTGTGTCCAAACTCCTCTCGCACTCAAATGCATTGGCTCCTTGGTGACATGATGAGAGACATTAAGAAGACGACGACGAAGACGACGACGGCGACGAAGATGCCGATCGATGGTGGTGACCATTCTCCAATGTTGGCATTGGCAACGACGACTCGACCGACTCCTCGTTGTGGGTCTTTATTCCATCCTAATTGGAATCAAGACCTATCTGACCTCACTGTTGATTGTAGTAGAAAAATGAAGCTGGAAGCTTGTCCAATGTGACGAGTCAAAAACGGCGGTTTCTCTCTGAGCTAGCTAGAGTGACAAATCTTGACCCTCGGTGGGGGTTTTAAGTCACATCTGGAGTTCATAGCGGTCAGTGGCCACTTGCGGAGATCATGATCAGATACGACAGACCCCGGAAGAGACGGAATTCGCACTGAAGTCTCTCTGTGGGTCCACTTGGGTCTTGAAACTTTCTCGGTGATTCGGATATCCCACCAGAGGACAACGGACCTACGGTCCTAGTATAACCCCTTGCCGAACGCCATAAAAGTCTCCCCAAGTTTTTTACACATTCTCAAAACCGTTCGGCCTCATTTCGGACCCGAATCTGCCAATCCCAAGCGATTGGCACACTGTGAAGAACTTGAATTTTGCGAGACAACAACCAACGGCTATACTGTAAACCCTTGGAATAACATGGCTGTTATTTTTCAAAGTGAAGAGCCACAAGTTTCACCCCTCCTTCGTTTTCGTTCAGACTCGAGACCAAAAGAGACGAAGACATCTCTGTTTAGGCTCATTTCGCTGGCACGACCGTTAAAAATTACATTTAAAAGTCTCTCCGATAAATTGGCTCTTGAAGCCCAACCCCCTAAAAATCGACCGTGAAAGAATCCAGGAGAAAGATGCAAAATCCTGAGAAACGACTCCCAAAACGTACAAGACTGATCAGTTCACTTTCGAAAAGAGGTTGTAAATTCTACTCTTTGATTTGGCCTGAATTGGCCTCCAAACTGAACCAGGACATACGCTCCTATTCTAATGAGCAATGATCGTCTCATATGATGGGCGCAAGACGAAGTAGTGGAATCCCGAGTTGTGGGATGCCATTGGGCATCATTGTTCTTTTGAGTGACCCTCAAGTGCCCGAGAGATCTCCTCCTCCTTCAACAACACAATTCATTTCTTTCAATTCCGTCTTGGCATCATCGACCATATGGTCAAACAGATTTTCTTGATTTATATTGTTTGAAGCCCTCGCACAAGCCCTCTTCTAAATTTCAGTGATGCCAACATTATAGGTTAAAATGTGATTGCAATTTGAGGATTTCAATTCAAATTGGATTTTTCCAGATATGCTTTAGGATTGATCAAGTTTAGAGTATGATTTTGTACTCGTGTACAGTATGAAGGGAGACGTAGCTCTAGCTTTGGGAAGACAGATATTTTGAACTAGAGCATTTACCTGGCAACCCTGAACAAGGGGAGTGATTAAAGCCTGAAATAATTTCCTCCTTTTCATGGTTCGTAAATCAATGAAGGTTTCCAGATATTAACAAGATTAATGGGCGACCTATCACACACTCACAAGACCAAAATAGGTCTCTCAATCCTAAGATTGCACTGAAAAACCTGGCCAAGAGAGATTCAGCGAGTTATCCAAGCCAGAAACCCAGGAACTGATTTCTACCAAACTGCCTCACTTTGAGCTGATCTTGAAGGGAAAAAAAGATTGCAAAATTGTGCTCCAGGGAATTCTCTCGAGTACCATTGACCACGGCCACTACCACCTCCATATTTAGGACCTTCAACCATCGACGAGACACGCGTATTTTCACACCAAAATGATCCACTTCCCCCCAAATGGAAGTTTTTTGACATGACCTTAAGTGCCTTCGAATCACACGATTTTTGGGTGTGTTTGCGTGATAATGGCATTTAATCGGGCTTTTACGGCCTGCGTGTGAAAATACAGCCGTCCAGGGCAAAAAGGGATTAGGTCAAGTGGTATGTGGCCATTTTCAAACCTTTTCCTTGGCAGGTGAGTGTGTTTCTTGAAAACGCATGATTGATAAAACCTGCTCATCTTGTCAGTGTACCATAATATACATGAGGCCAAAGAGCGAAACTGTGACTTGTAAATTCTTCCATGACCCACCAAATGAATCTCCCTCTTTTCCCTTCCTCTCTCGATTTTTTTTACGAAATAACGTGGACGGTCATTTTATGGGTCTTATACGCCATAGAAATGCACAAGGCATTCTTTCCACGGGCATCACATCTCCAATCATCCCGGGGTTTGGCAAGGACTTCTTGAGAATTGATCCCCTCTCGAGTCTCACGTACCTCGTGCAGACACATCCCGGAATAAGATATGTTTAGGTGGAATACCAATTCAATACATCAATCGGGATCTTTTGTGACCATTTTGGAACTTAAGAAGGTCGAAGCGTTGTCCTCAATAGGACAATATAGTGTCTTTCTTTCTCAGGGCCAAAAGGAGAAATCAGCACACACTACGTAATTTGATTTCTATATTAAGAAAACAGTTTTCTATGATGTTTCCTTGGCTAAGAAACAGATTGAACGCTTTGAAGTACTCTCTGAAGAATTTTTGGTTTCACATTTACCACTCGTCCTTCAATGACTGGTGAGGGAGCAGTAAAATGCTCCTTTAGCTTGCTTTCAGGCTCGAAATCATGAACATTTCAAAGGGATCCTGGGTTTTCTGGTGTCTACACACTTGTACCTGGATAGATAGACCCTTGGCTTAAAGAGAGGGAAACATCCCAAATTGTAGTTGCACTGGACTTCTTGAGCTGCGTCTGAGCTTTTAAAATGGGCATTTTTGAAGTGAATAAATGCCGGCTATGAAATTAGGTTTTTTTAGTTCGCTCCAAGAAAAATCGTCTCTTTTGTGGAGATCTTGAAAAGTCATGGCATCGGTTTGAAGCGCTTTAGAAGTCCAAGGTAATAGAAATGTAATGTATATTCCGAGATGGATTATGTGCTTCAGGGGGTTTGATCTGGCTTGGAAGCCAGGGAAAAAAAATCCTTTATAGTCTCTGACAAGAAGATTTGAGAGCCTTCTGGAGCCTCGTAAGTACCTCATATTTGTAAGATTCAAGGTTGTTGATGAGGGGCTATTCCCTCCACAGATCTAAATCGAACTCTCTTTCTGTCCTGATTTAAATACCTTGCCTCCAAAAACAAGACGGCACTGTTGGATAATTCCATTGATTCCATTCACACTTGATAAAAAAAAGGATATCGGCCCTCAAATCGGCCGAAAAATGCCAGCCAAGTTAGGACTCGAACGGAAACGTAATTCTTCTCGAACCATAATGCTTTGAATACCAGATTTCAAATGATGATTGATGAGCACAATGAAAAGAAACGACAATGACTCTCTATTCCCCGAACATAATCTCAGCACGGCTCAGCTTTGGGTCAGTTTTCAAGATCATCGTAAATCTTTCAAAGGAAAAAAACCGATGGACAAGGTTGGAGAAAGTCAGGAGATTGGCACCTAATCACGAGGAAATATCATCTTGGCTCTCGCGCAACCTTTCAGGCAATTTAAACTTCAGCCCTGTCCTTGACAAAAGCCATTGCATTGTACTTGGCAATATTGGATCCTTATCTTGATTTATATAACCCTTTGGGGGCATCCCACTTACCCCCGATGGAAGAAGTGTGACTGGTTAGAATGGTGTCCCGCTTGATGAGGCCTTCAGAAAGAACCAGGGACACTGGAGCTTGAGAGACAATGGATCCCGCCTCATAAATAATGGCTGCAGTTCCACTTGGACAATCCAAGTCATCAGCTGATACGAGAGAGGGCAAAGAGCCACCGAGATCCACAGGGAGACCCACAACCACGTTCTGGGCACCCTGAGGTCCGGCTTCGTTGAGGGGGAGACCAAGGGGATCCGTGGAACTTGAGTTGGCAGGGTCGCCAGTTGCCTTATTGTAGAACTCGTCACCGATTAGATGACGCTTTCGATCATCCGGGAGACCTGCAAAATACGACATTCGTGGGAATTAAATAGACCCATGTGTGTGCAGCCCAATTGGAATAGCACATCTGTGCTAATTGGTCACCCCGTAAACCTCCCGACTCCTTCCATCTAACTCTGGTAATTCCTCTTTGTCTATGAATTGGTAATTTTACTCGCCATCAACAAGTGGTGTGGTAAGCAATTCATGCAAGGCAATTTCCAATTTTAAAACTCGACCAGGGAAAGTCGTTTCCGATCTCGTGTTTCAAATTACATACAAGCGTCTGCCCTCTTATTCTCTCGGATGAGGTCCAGAAACGGCCAATTACCATCTTTGGGTGTTACGTTCGTTCATACCCAAGGTTTTGAGACGTGATCCATAAAATCTAGGTCCGATAGACAACTGCAAAACTATCTTTTTTAACACAAAACACTTCAAACAAATAGACAAACATACGCACACACATGCATCGTTCCCCACTGATGTCGTGAGGCCTCATAAGGCCTGAGAGAAAACTCAGCTCGACGTCAGCTCAACTCAGTTCAGTAGTTAATCCTATGAAGCTCTTAAGGTGATGCTTGGGTCAAGACCAAGATTTTCGGGCGGAATATCGTACAAACTAGTGGATGTACATACATATACTGCAAGTGGTAGTAGTCCTACAACTAGGGTCCCTTCTCAGGGTCTATTTGGCCTGCAATGCTCGCTTGCAAGATAGGCCAAGGGCTGAATCCTGCAAGACCCACACAATCACCTCTGTACCTCGGAATGGCTATGCAGCTCAGCATCCCCACCATTTAACATGGTCCGAGAGGAAGAGCAGCCGTGAGATAAACAATTGCATACAAATGGTTCGAAATTTAACCTCCCTGGTCTCGACCAAGTCAGGATGTGACGCGAGGGTAATTCCTGAGGGTCATAGAAATCCGTTTTCAGGCAAGATCTGCCCACAATTCCAGACGGAAAAACGCACCTGAATGTGAGACTTGATCATTTTTCAAACATCGATGAATTAGCCCTTTGGTGGAGCGTGAGGGGAATCATAACCATTTTCGTATAACAAAAACATCGGGCCGAGCGTTCAATTCAGGAGGAAGGAAAATCTAATGAAATATGTTGCTTCAATTCAGATCGGTCAAATTTCCAGACAGAAGAGACTCGAGAAGCTTTGAAGTTGGCATCACAGAAGGGCAGACGAGAGAGAAGGGGTCAAAGGTCAGGCCAGAATTACCAAAATCAGCATTCAATTTTATCCACTAACTGACAGTTATGTGGCCAGCTGGGCAGAGTGTCTCATAATGTCTCTTGTTTTCTCCCGCAAACTTCCGTTCAAAAAGTCCTTTGCACCTAACAATTGAGCGTGGTCTGCTTTTTTGGACCAGGTTTAGAGACGCGAGCTCATCAGAGTTGCGCTGAGGCTTGAAATTGTTTTCTCTCGCAACCTAGTCAATTATCAACTTTTGAAGTAGTTTGTAGTGCATTGGGGCTTGGGAATCATATTTGAGCGACTAGTGCAACACCCTGTGAGGATTTCGCCACGACATCTTTAACACATGTGTGGCTTTTAGTGGACATTTGAAAAACTAAACAAGCTACATGCACAAATCAAATTGCCCAGTTTTTGTGTCAGAGATGAATGCCAAGCAAGATATGTAAGAAAACTCAAATCAAAAAGGGAGGAAGAACATCCCGTACCCCAGCAAAATTAAAGCTTTCAGTATTTTTGCACTCCCGAGAACCCTTTCCACCACGACGAAGAAAGAGCGACGACACCTTTTGAAAAAAATGCCATTCTTGTGAAAATTAGCTTGTCACATTAAAATGTCGAGGACGGGTCTTCAATCCAGGATATTCGAGTCGAGCAATAAAATCATCATGGGGTACACACCAGGCTCAATCCGAACAAGGTCAATTGAAGCCTAAGACTCTGAAGGGTCCGTCTGTCTATCCATATGAAAGTTTTTGAAATCTTCAGAGCTCATTCGTCTCCTTGCATGCAATAATGGATTCAAACAATCATTAATCTAGATCAAGTCACGTAGGAGTGTCCCAAAAATAGGCTCCAATCCACTGACCAGGATCCCACTTCCAAACGGACCATTCAACGGGAAGGAGGCCCTCCTCGCTCTAGACGTAGAAAGTTATTATCGCTATGAAATGTGACCATGTTCAAAAGCCACGAAACGCGCTTCAACGACCTGATTGACGAGTCATAAATACCGCTCTAAATTAGAAGCCTAATTAATGGAAAAAAATTCCAAACCGCATACTCTATGAGGCATGGGTGAATTGCGAGTGAGTGCCTTCGAATGCTAAAGAATCCTCTGAGCAGTCAGTCTAGGATTCGATTTGGGGATTCAAATGCAGGAATGGAGCTGTGTCTACGCTTTGCATATATGAATACTACAAACACTGATAAGTATATAGCAATGAACCGAAACCGAGAGACCTTTCCATTGGAATTCAATTATGTACAATAGTCTTAGTTAGGTACATCTCCAACGCTTCTTTTCTTCAAGACATTTTCTCTTGAAACATAAGCCCTACCAATGTTCTTCACTCTATAGCATTAAATTGTTGTAACACATGGGAATCGAACAATTTGGCTTTGGCTCAAAAACTAATTGACGAGGATTTTGCGCTTATACGGTAGATACAGAATTTCATCAAGACTGTCCGATAAATCCAACTTTAATGTTGGCACCCCACTGAGAGCGAGTGTTGGCCTACTCATTCCACCAACGTGAGAGGGAGAGAGACTTGGGGCATTGGAGAGAAAATTATCATGAGACCTCAACAATTTAAAGCACTCCCACCAACGTTCCCAAACCATTCAAAGAGAGGTCTGCTGTCGAAACTACCCTCGAAAAAAAAATAAACAGCTCTTGCCACCCATCGTTTGTCATTCGTCGTCGAAAGAAGCAGTGACATACTGTATACACGAAATGAGTAGCGAAGGGAATTTTCTCTTGGGAGCACATGACTTTTTAGGAAAGCATTTTGTCTCCCGTTTTTTTTCCCCATGCATCAAAATTATGATAACAGAGTCACAGTGGGAGGAGAGGACACATCTGCAATTTACCATTTATTTGCTAAAAGGCCTCTCCGTGTATTCAAATGTGAAATGTCTTGGAGAAGAGGGGCGTAGTCAAATTGGCTCTAAACAGAATGGCATGAAATGAATGCTTTTCATAGTGTGTACAATCGCAAAGGACCGCGACAATCCAGGGACTCGAATGTAATATATTCGACTCAAGTCAATGGGCTTGTCATCCTCGAATATTGTGATCTGTTCCAAGAGAGGAACAAAAAAGGCTCAGATCTCGTGTATCCTTCAATATAGAGGAATGTGTATTGAAGCAACCAAACTGAGTAAGAGCTCCTGAGCTCAGATCTCAGGTCCACCTCATCGCGAAGTCCTTGTTGTTTCGTTCCTTATGTATGCACACTCAAACATTGTTTTGTTACCAAGTCCTTCATGGTTTGACAATAGAACGGAGAGGATCGCCTAAACACCAAAATCACAATCATTCACACCCAAGCAGTTCCCGACCGAAATATCCCCTACAAACGCATTGTCCACACTTTTGGGTCCACTGACATAACACCCAACATGCCAGTAGTCCATGCGTCAAAAATTGCTTACCATTCTCAGTCGAGTCCAGGAGATCTTGTTCGCTTTTCACAGGGACCTTTGGAACTTTGTTCCGTTGTTGATGCTCCTGATGTTGTTGTTGTTGTTGGTGTTGTTGCTGTTGGTGTTGCTGTTGCTCCAATGGACCACCGATGGCACTAACACAACTGACAACCACGCCAGAACTGTCACCCAGAAGCTCACCACTACTTGCAAGTGTCACCACAGGGGCCAGATTTCTCGACTGACCATCATTGGCCTCCACATGTTCGCCAATTCTTCGTGGCTCCCTAAGTCTGGCACCACTCTCAGTGGTCACTTCAACCACCATTGACGGAGGTGGCGGCGTGAGGAGCGCCCTTCGCGTCTGCCCTTTGGAACCTCCGATGATCTCGTTCTTCTTCTTGGTGGCCGTCTCCTCCAAATCCAATGCCTCTTCCTTGTCCTCCTCCTCCTCTTCCTCGAGCACCTTGAGCTCCCGTGGCTGCGAACCACCTGTGACCATAGGTGATTGGATGGTTTTGACCAAACAGGCCCTCTTCGGATGGTGTTTGACCGTGTTTGAGGCCCTGTTTCCCGTTTCGTCCGGGGGATTTGAAGAGCACCTCTTCTTCAGACCACCATCCTGACTCGGCTCGTTCTCTTGGCAAACTGGTTTGCCACTGAGGGCAGAACTTGTTCCACAAGTTTCGGATGAAATGCTCGCACCCGCGTCAGCTGACGGTGGCAATGTTGTTTTTACCACTTTGGACTCCAAAAACGAGTTGGAGGACGACTTGGCTGCCCGAGGAGTAGGACACGAGGATGTGGTTGTTGTCCGGGTTGTCGTTGGAGAACCTGATCCTGAACTTTCCTGTTCTTCTTGTGGATCTGGACAAACAACCACACCAACCTGTTCTTCCGCTACCGACGATGCTAAGGAGGATGAGGAGGGATTAGTTGAGCCTCGTTTTTGACTTGAGGAGGACCTCTTATCGCCACTGCGGGTCATCACGGCACCCAGGGACCGTCGTGAGGTCCGTCGAACCGCTGCTACACCAGGAGTAACAGACGAAGGAGCTGCACCACTCTTCACGGCCTTAGACGACTCACTTTTCGTACCACCTTTCACGCACATCGTCCAAGGAGACACCACGATATACCAATGGTTTTAGTGCATGCTTAGTTTGCAAACTTGTGTGACTTCAAGACTGCTGGACTTCAAAACCAAGCCAAAGAATCAGAGAGTGTTTTGCCTCGCGATGCGCAGTGAACGGTGGTGATGTGCTCAAAGACACTTGTTGCAAAGTATCTCATCCTTATTTTGCCTCAGATCTACGGATTGTCGGCGGCGAGTGTTGCATGGGCGGAGGGTGACTACCATCCTACCCCCAAGAATCCCGTTCATTGAATACAATTCATAGTTAAAATGTCAATGGATAAAATCCAATCAAGAACCAAGCGCATTGTTGTGAACTTGTGTAATACATCCGAGTGACCAGACAATTATTGTTCAATAAATTGGTCCAAAATTTGATTCAACCATGCAAGCTGAATGCGTAAAATGCCGGCTTGCACGTGGTTACCCTGTACTAAGCTCTTGGCGTCTGAGCTCGCATAGTGAATATGGCCTTGCTCATGGTACACTCCTCGGTCCTCACTCACTCCCAAAGCAGCTGAGTTTATGCCCTCAACATCACTTCCATCCAGACTTCCAAGTTAGGGTAAAAAGGCAAGCAGTCAGCGCCGAAGAGGCATTTACCATGGATGGCCATGTTGCTGCGAGAGAGAGAGAAGCATTGGAGCTTTGCTTGAATGCACGAAGCTCCACTACTGCTACCGCCACTCTTACTGCTACACTGGGAGATCCCAGGGATGCAAGATCCGATCCCAAAGCAATTCTCTTCCAAAGTGATTTAGCCACTTTTACAAATGGCATATTAAGCTCCTTTTCCGATTGACAAGTGACAGACAGGGACGACTGTATGGGGATTTGCATAAGTGGAGGAGGTTCTGGCAACCCTGGAATGACATTAGAGGCCATGGAAGCGTTGGAGAAGCCTATCTCCAAGATCTCGGTGACTGGAGCCTCCGTCCACTCTCCTCCTTTTTACTTTTAGTCAACATTTTCCATAGATCTGTTCAATGCTCTGTCTATTCACCAAAACGTCAAAACATCAGATTTGAAACCTGAATTCTGTGCCTGCCTGACTGGTTTTTTCCAAGCCCCCGCCAGACAGGTGGATTACTGTTTTTTCCCATGATGTTCGCTACCAAGTACTCCTATGTGTGTGGAGGGGATTTCTCTGAGAAGGACCCAGACACGAGACGGTTGCAACGCATGCGTCATGCAAAAACATTACAGGTTTTTCAAGTTTTTGCCTCAACACCTCTTACGCATTTCTCTCCCTTGTACACAAGTGAATGCGGATGAGGGACTGGATCTTCCACTCTCTCGGCAATCTATGGGTTGCTCATGATCAGCCACAGACAGGAGCAAGCAGAGGATACATCTCCCAATCTACAAACTCCCAAGCCAAGCCATCGGACAGCAATCCACTAGAGGGAGACGAAATAATATGCAAGTCCGTCCATCAGATGAAAAACATAGATACATTCCAGGCCAGCTAGTCCCTTAACAACAATCTCATCCATGTCCCGCCCGACAAGCCACAAAGACCCCAGTCAGCCTCAGAAGCATTGAAACTTAACATACCAATCTGTGGGAGAAGGCGGAGGGATTGAAATAATCCTTAGATGTGTTTGATCTACTGGGAAACCTCTCCTTAACAAAGGCAACACTAAGATCTGTCAGAAGGGAGCATGCAGGTACTCCTCAAGGTACCTCTTATGAGTGAGGCATGCTCATGAGTGAAGCTCGCCCTCTTTGCTCACTCCTGGCTCATCAGCTTCAAGCTGGCGAGGGTTGCCTCTTTCTCTGGACATTTACTGCCTCTTTAATTACAGAGTGACTAAGGTATTCTCACTAAAAGTAGCCAGACTGCTGCTGCTGCTGCAAGTTTTTGGGTCAAATCTTGAGATAAAAACGAAATCACCACCCTTTCAAATCTGACGTGAGCTCTCATGATGAAACAAGCCACAGTAGAACAAACACGAGCCCAATTTGAAGCGGCTCTATCCAGGATAGTCACGCTAAACTTGAGGGGTCTATCAATTGACATGGCATTTGAGAATAACGATTCTGTATGTCCATTTACACCATTATGCTCTTTCTGTCCCCGAATTCGTTGAATGACTACGGGGCAGTCCCCCGCCAAAAAGAGTCCCACTCTTCTTGAGCAGCCAACCCAAAAGATCGGAAAATGAAGAGTCCCTCTGAGTTGCTCACCACGGGATCATGGCTCAACAATGATTTGCTAAAAGTGCCAGATCCTCCCAAACTCACACGAACTCTAACAAGGAGTCTTTCATCATTTGACTTTACGCTTGTCAGACAAACTCGACGAATCCTGTACTACACTAAGTGAACATTTTTTTTTTGTATTTCACAATTGAAGAACTATTGTTTTCCGAGAATGTCTCGAGGAGTGGCAAATCCGCCAAGTTTACTTTGCAACCAATCAAATTGTAAACAAATGCTCCTCAGAGACACTGATGCTCAAATAATGAGCTGACACTTCCCCCTAACCGACTTGAGTGAATACGATACAAATGTCACGACGTAAGAGCTTGGAGCTTAAAAAAAAAGTATCTAGAGAATTCCCTATCAAAGCCGACCGAGATGCCGAGTTTATACGTACGTTGCTTTGGGCAAGACATTTTTACGAGATCTTCACTCGAGCTCGGAGAACTACGTAAATAGTTGGCCAGATCATTCTCCAGACCCAGCTACACAAATGTGACGTGCTCTAGTAGAAATTACACGCACTATTTTCAGGTTCAACTAAGGTAGCACAACATACACTCTTTTCTGAAAGAACGGAGCATCTTCCGAATTGAATTCATTTGAAGTGCTTTATCTATCTCAACGCAAGGAATAAGATGATAAGTTTTGGTACGAGGTGTGTCAACCGTGAAAGTAGCTTGACATAAAAACAGGCTCAAACGATAAGATATTCTTCAATATCCCATCAAAAATTAATGAAAATCGGCCTGTGACATGGTTTTATCGTCTTTGCATATAATGGCCATTGAAAGTAAATTAATACTGCGCCAGTATTCCGAAATTATTCCTCTTCTTGGACTTCGTCGCAATACAGGGAGGCAATACTTCTTGAATAAATATAAAACACTTTACAGATCCGACCAATACTTTTGTCACTTTAAATTAGAAGAATATGATTCCAATTTTATTGGAATATTATCCATATCATTTCGAATTTCTTACTTAAAAAAGAAATCAAATTTTGGGCTATGAGTGTGTGTATGTGTGTGTGTATCGAAAATATTTGCATTAAAACACATGTATTCAGCTAAGGAGTAGTTGGTCATTGATTACATGTACGCAATTCTTACGAGTATGATGGACTTAATTAATGTGAAAATGTATATAAGTGCATGAGTGCAATGTTTTTTTTTAAATAATTAAATTGAACGAGGTCAAAGGGGTTACGCTAAAAAAGTGACTTCTTGACATAGTTTTATTATCTACAAAACTACCTCCCGTGAAACAAAGAATAAGTCAATGGCTTAAAAAGCCGACAAAAACGAAAACACCACTCATCGAAGCATTATGGATTTCTTTATTCATCTGTAGCTTAAAGAGCAAAATATTACTTTCCATTTCATTTGTGCATGGGTGTGCAGAAATGGGCTGAAAATATGTTCAAAATATCCATGTGTGGCTGAGTGATGAGTGATTGTTGGTGGAGCGCAGTTTGTCTGTTCACTCGTGTGTTGCTAGAGGCCTCTCATATAAATTTCATGCTGTCCTCATACACTTCTACCTAGGTACTTGCTTCTTCTACTCCGTCTACCTGCGGAGCGATGCTATAGGATGCCAAGAAATATTAAACCATAAAACAATGGTCGATAGTGGGTTAGGAAATACTCAGACAAGCTTATCCCAAACAGGGAAACACTGTCCGGCCTCAATGACCGTCGTTTTCTTTTCATTTCTTATCATGGAGAGATCCAAATCTTTCGCAATGATTTTGGGAAACCACCTTGAAGACGTTATTGGTACGAATTAAATCGACAGCTACCTACTGTTCAAAGCAGAAATTCAGGGATGGAGATTACTTGCATGCAAAGCCAGTAGTTAGTTATGAATGAGAATCTTGATTGATGTTCAACTTTGGACTTCCAGCACTTTAAAGGGAGGCCTTTTTTAGCACTCCTGGTTGTGAAACACTAACGCCTGTTACGCGCCCCTGAAAAGGCATTGAAAGAGAGAATCTTAATGGATCCGAGATAAATTTGAGGCCAAGGGAGCGACGATTGCAATGAAACCTTTTCCTCTGCTTATCACACAATCAGAAATCAAATGAGACCTAGACACGACAGTCCCTCTCTGGTTCTTTCCATCGTAGTTTGAAACAAACCATTGTTTACATCCCAGCACTTTTAAAACTATGTCTGTTCTAAAACCTTGGGTTTTCAATGTGGAATTTTAAGCGTTATTGATTACCGTGGTTGACAGCTAATGAATCTGCTGTGATGAAGGTGTCTAACTACATCAACGTTATCTTTTGGGTTATGGACAAGAGCAATAATTCAGTCAGTGTTCGTCTGAATTGGAGGGTCCTTTCAAAATACCTGTGGCAAAAACATTACCCGAAAGTGCCTACTTTGATCAATCCGTCAAGACCTAAGGCAATCCGTAACTCATTTGCCATTGAGTGGTCACTGATTTACAAGTTCCTCCTAGACTTACATCACATATCTTTCCGAGTGGCCAACATATTATCAGTATTACTATAGGCATGCATAGCCTTCAAGAATGTCAATAGTAACAATAAGATTGGAAATTGTAATAAAAAAACTGCTGTCTCTAGCTGCTCTCCTCAAACAATATCCACCATGGGAAACACGCCAATTTGGCATTGAAAGACTTCCCAATCAGTCACTAATCACTTTTATATTTTACAACCACTCCATATGGTATGAAAACAAAATGGCATGAAGGCACTAATACGTATAGAAATAAATTACGCATTCCAATCACCTCACTTAAGGTTTGGGAATACCTGGTTGCATTGCTCATGCATCAAATTCACCTGAAGGCATGCACTGAAATTGCACTTCAAGAGCTCTCCTCTGTGCTGTGTTTTACAAGCGAACGTCCCATCATCTGCAATAAAAGTGATGGTTGTTGTGGTGCTGGAGGCTCCCATGACGCAGGACAATTTATCAAAGATATTTTTTAAATCTCAAGAGATGTCAGGGCTTCATTGATGGTTGGCTCTATACCATATCATACCTACTTACAATAATGAACGTTAGGGAGTTTTATGATGCAAGAACTATTGTGAACTCAAAAACACACTGTCCCCACTTTTGGAAGATATTTGTACTGCACAGTCATTGTATCGCGCATTGTACCGCTAAAATTACAAATGTTTGGTCTGTAGGACAGAAAAGCAAGTAGGTTTAGTGCACCTACTTTCTGGTTTTGTGCACTGTAGTAGAAAAATCCGCCGTTTCAAAGGTGTCACTAAACATGTTAGTGGAATACATTCAAGTAGCTAAACGAAAAAAAGAACATCACGATCTAGTTGATGAACATTACAATGCTTAACACAGCATTTTATACACGAGAGGTCCTTGACTGGATCACTCTAACAACAGACTTCTAAAAATATGGACTGAAAATGGATTTCCGAGGAGTCAGAACAACTCGAAGTCGGTTGGGATAGTATAAATATAAAACACAATTGTTGTAATCCAAGGCATGTCACTTTTATAGGATTCAATTGTAAAGCAGTGCCTTCCAAAGTGATCTCGTTGAAAGTTTATACAGTTAACCAAGGGGATGGATACCATCGATTCAAACTTTATCAAGTGAACTACATGTCTTTGGCTGCCTCTTCTAACTTGGCCAAATTGATTCATTTGGTCAGATCTTTTAGTTGTAACAAATGGTATATTTGGATAGATGAATGTTTCAGGCCATACGCAATTTTCGTCTTCCGCTACAAGTTCATATCTCGTGCAGTCTATATTCTAACCGACCATTCTCAAAGAAAACTTTACACGTGTAGTAAATACCTTTCTGGTATTTGTTGGCTACGTATGAAGTTGATTCTGGACGAACTGGATTATGAGATAATAATAACTTTGGGCAATTTATGAACAACCCAGAGGATGTGAGAAAATTCACTTTCCAAAGTGATGGTGCTTTTGTTATTGTACCACACCAATTCAGATTAACTCCTCTTTGAACGTGCAAATTTTACCCTGACCTACAGAACACCCATGGACTGAAGACTACATAGTGTGAATTGATCCCAGTATTGAAATGTTAGTCACTAAAGGTATGTCCGGAAAATTGCTTCAGTCACTCTTAAATTTGTGCACCTGTCAAAAAGGTGTCCATAAGCAGTCGAAAACAGTTTCCCTTGAGTGGTATCAAAATACAATGATTTTTGACCCAGTCTGGACAAACTTGTTAACACAACGGAGAATGTTGTGTTGCGGTAGTAGGTAAAAACAGGCTTTTACACCTTGTTTGTTGTTCGGTCTAAAAGTTGAATGTCATTCAAGATCTTAAGAATAAGAAAGATTTCTGTATTCCCGAAATGCATCCAGATCAAGTTTTGAGTGGCTGACCCGAGTGGACAACCAAGGCCTTCGTCGTTGGTTGTCAAGACATCAGAGCACTGCCTTTGGTTTTTGGAGTGGTCTTATCTACGAACGAGATCGGCCAATTATTTTAGAGAATTCTTTCATTAAAGCCAGCTCAGGTCCAGGATCGACTTTTCTTCATTCCATATCGCTCAATATTGATCCCGAGTCTCTCAAACAGATACTAGACTCACGATTGGTACCTTCAATCTAATACTATCATTGGACTCTCGTCACAAGATAGTCACCCGTTTTTTTATTCGTTGCCGGAGCAAGAGGCTGTGCTTGTCTCTGGAAGAGATTGTCAACGTTTTTGCTCATTTGGACGGACTGTCATTCCAGGTTTTTCCGAATCAATTCAGTTCATCTTGATGACAAATCGCGGGCACCTCCAAATGACTTGGAGTCGTCCGTCGATCCACTTGCTCGGACCTGTGGACTTCTTCAGAGCTGTGGTTAGCAGTACATTTTCCCGCCGGTTGATTTTAAAAGGAATTAAAAAAGGGCAAATCCATCACGCTTCAAGCCCTGCATCCGTCTCATGAAATAACTTCAATCTTGGTTCGCTCTCTTATCGCATAACGAACACGCATTCGAATTTCGAACTCGACACGTCATTAAACGCCAAATTTATCCCTGTATAGGATACAGATTCGTCATTAGTCACCAGGATATTCAACTTCAGTAGGTTTTTGTGCTATGGGATCTGAATATCAAATGATACTTAATGAATCTTAGGGCCATCTCATTTAAGTTATCATAACTGCAATCGGTCCTGAAATATGCATACAACGTAATTTAAGGAAGCGAAAGCAACACATTTTAGTGACACATTTCAGCATTTGCATTTTACATAATAACACATGTTTTCTTTTTATATTAATTGCGTAACTCAAACCCATTCAATGATTCTCTGCCAAAATTTCTAAACTGTTTTCAGCAAAAAACACAACTTACCCGAAAAGTATTTTTCAATTTAAGCAATGGAAATATAGATTATAACATAATCGAACAAGTTGTGCCACAAAATTTTATTAAATGTTATTATTGGTATAGTTTTGCCTCTGTATCCAAATACCGTTTGCTCGAACAAGTGATTAGTTTTTAATACTACTCCTTTTCATCACGACAGTTGCTTGGTTGTAACGGCAATTTGAATCAATTCATATCCCTTATTGCATGTGCATGAAGATACTAATGTTTTGATACTTCGTATCAGAATGGAATAACAATGTGAACAAAAAATAGCAAAAATGCAACTTAATTTCATGAGCTAATATTGCGAATGATTCAGATTTGCTTCAACATATGTGGTTTTGTATCACTTGGCAAATACATCTAGGGAATATTTTTCAATTCGTCCATGTCTTAGAATATGAATTAACTTCCAGAGGGCGTAGAATGAAGCGTCGAGAATTGTCAATGATCCTAAGCAACTTTTTTATCTATCGATCAACGAACTCCCTTTTATAGAGTGGGTGCAAATGTTGGTGGCGTAATTGCTGCTTCGCTGCCAATCCCAATCCCAACCATTTTTACTTTCATTTATACATTACTTGACTGGTTTGCTTCCAATTGCCGAGAGCTTCGAATTTGAAACATCAAGTAAACACTTTTTTTCCAAAATTAGAAAAGTGTTTTAAACCTTGGAAGTTCTGACTTGTTTGATGACTTTTTATTTAGGGCCTATTGTGACCGTAAATGAATAGCATTAAGAGGACAGCCTGTTTGCAAAAAACGCCAATTGATAGTGGAATTTAGGGAATGTTATTTGTTACGATCAACATCCATTCTTGAGTGATTGAACTGAAATAATAAAGGTCTCTTGTTCTTCTTTCTATTTGTGCAGCATTAGTTTTGATTGATTAGATTTTAATATCCATAATTCGCCTCTCATAAAAAAGGCAAATGTGATTGCCTAGAGAGGATTCTAAGATACATTCTGGTTTGAAGCACATGCCTATTTATCATAGTCTGTCCGCTGATTTTAAATCATTAGATGCACTTTATGTCAGTCGTCACTAATGATAAGTGATTCAACTTGCTTCTCTCAAGTTCCAACTGTTATCTCATTGGTAATCAATTATGCAGAAACTTATTGACAGACATAAAACTTTGAGGAATGTACTGCAATTTATCCTCGAAAGTCGTTCCGTTATGGCTTTTGTAAGTCAGTGAGCTCATGTTCAATCCACTAACCTTAAATTATTACGCGATGCTGACAATGTATTTGCTAAATCATCGTCGAAAATATTTGAACAAAAAAAGCGACATTTGCGTGAGCAACTTCGGTTCCAAAAGCTCAGATGACTCCTGGTTTTCCCTCATCACTTGTCATAAATTTTTCCTTTGTCGTCGATTTGCTCTGAAAATACACGTTTTTAGTTCTTTGCTTGGAAACCAATGCATTATTCAGTGTCTTTTAAGTAGGGTTGTTCAATAAATGCAATGAAAGACGGCAAAAAATGAAAATGCAACAGAAAATGCAAATCCCCAGTTTCAGATAAATTTAGCTCAATTTACTTTCTTAATAGAACTATCAACAAAGGAATAGGAAAATGCAAAAAGATGGTGGTGAGTGAAAAGTGCAAATTAATATCAAAAAAAGTTGCATATTTTCATCTGAAGCAATTCATTCCATAGAGTGGTTTATCATATTATGTCTCATTTATTACCCAATAAAGTTGCCAAATGGTAAATTGGTAAACCGTTTTAGGTAGCTAAAGAAACCTTTTAATTGCGCTTTGGCAAAACAGACTTGAGTCTTAGTCATACTTCTCTGTTCTGCTCTTCTGAGAAAAGCCAAGCCAGTGCAGGAATCTGTTTTTTTTACCCTAACGAGACGCAATTTTAAAACGTTGGGCATAAATTTGAATAGTTAAAAATAGGAAATAGGAAAAAAAACAAATTTTACATCATTAAGAAGTGAACATACCGAAAAGGGAAAATGAGAGCAAATTGTTTGCAAGCAGTTCAAAAATGTCCGAAATAAATCAAAAATGCGAAAAAGTGCATGCCCAGAAAATAAGGAAAGGAAGAATGTCGAAAACTGAAGACGAAATGCATTTGTACCATGTTTTGAGCAATCCAACTTAAGAGTTACGAATTCTGAAATTTGGCTTTGAGAGGTTGTGACATCTGGAAAAGAAACTACCGCCGAGCCGTAATACGCTTTAGTTATATTTCTAAAAGTTATGATTCCATACTTTAATATAGGACTTCTTCTTGACACGTTAGATAATCTTCTTGGTATAACGCTTTCAGATTAATCCATATGAACGCATTCCATATGATTCGGATGAAGAGGAGGAACGCCATTGCATTCTGGGTATAAACAATCACAACCACGATTGTAGTGATTAATGTGGCTGAAAGCAAAATGAGAGTCATCAATTAAAGAATAGCAGCCTTTTTTGTCATCAGAATGAAACACTTGAAAACATGTCATTTTAGTTTGTTGCTATTATCAACAATATCTCGGTTTGTTTAAGGTTAATTGATGATATAACCCGTAAAGCCAGTCAAACAAGAGTCGGAATTTGGTTTAACACTAATGGGTTCTCAAGCACTTCAAAAAATTGGGTTTTCATTGTACATGGTAATGCTAGTGAGGTGAGCAAGCCTTTACTTTTTTTAGATGCTACAGCAATGAAAATCTGTATTTGGTGCATACATATTTTGAATATCCTGGGATTCAAGGCTGGTGCGCTATATCAGTAAAATATTTCTACGTCGTGCAAAACGTAGAATACTAACCACTTGGGAGAAGAAGATGAGGTTGCGGTCTGAGAAATTGTATCTGACCCATTTTTGTCTAAGTGTTACGAGTTAATTCATATCGATCTTTTTTTATGTCACCCTGGTCCATAAAATGGTTACCCTGAAACCAAACTAAATTGCTTGAGAAACAACCAGGAGAAGAAACTAATCTCAATATTTTTTATAGGCTAAGAAAACGCTCATTTATTTTTGACATGGCAAAACTGAACTGCCCTAAAATAAAGCTTATGTGAACTTGTGAATTTGTGATTGTAATTGTAATGATTTGTATTGTGCATGTAACAATTTTCGCTTTGGTAAACCGCCAAATAATTGCAATTCATTTTCACCTTTTTTAACTTTTTTAAGTCTAAAACCAAACTATGCTGACGAAAATCATAAAACATTTTTTCCAATGACCTTTTGCTTTTTAGCGCCCTCAGTTTCTGGTGAGATAATTGTCTTTTTTTGGTCATGATTTATGCGTAGTAAAGCTAATGTATTTTATACTAAGTTAGTACATTTATGATTGGAGTCGAAATACGCCCTTACTCTCCTTTGTCTTAAAAAAGCGTCCAAAATTGTGTCGTTTATTCGCACCAAAAGCACGTAAAGGTAGAGGAAGGCTAAAAAGCTGCATTGATACTGCTAAGGTTAGCAGGGTTTTCTGCATTCTTGAACTATGATCCATCAAATGGCGACTGCTTACCTGCATCGAAAATGCACCACAACAGCCAAGGTAAAAGCAATTTCGCATTTACATGGTGAATGCCAATCATTGCTAAACAATCCATTGTCATCCCGATGATTGAGTAACAGAGACAAAACGCAACAACAATCATGACTGAAAACGGAAGGACTGGTTAATATTTGGGGGGTTCATTGCATTAATGATTGAGTCGTATAATTTTTGCTTGGAGGAGACAAAAAAAATTAATTGTTATGAACGTTTGCCTTAGACTACGGTACCCTGGACCAATTTAACGTCAATATAGTTCCAAAAAAATATAACAGAAAATTTCGAAACCATTAGTTTCCTATGCTAAACGAAATATGGTTTACGTTCTGCACTTCAGAGGGCGCTTTGTGAGTTAGCCTCTACCAAGTAAAGGACCGATTAGGCCAATACCTCTTTATTGAATTTTAATGTGTTTGTGTTGTTTTTGGCTGATTCAATCAAAATCTTATGAATAATTAGTGATGCAGGTCACATACTGTTCGGATAAGAAATTGCGTTCATGGCATGTTTCGATTAGCTCATTTTTCAATCTACTGTGTCGCTGTCTCATTTCTTTTGTGCTCTCTGACGTTGGAAATAACTACCCCTATTGACATCTTGACATCAACCTCCCCAAAAGAAAGAAAAACAATGCCTTTCAACATTTTAACATATAATTTTCGAGACACTAAGTAAAATTCTGACCTCTACATACCTAAGGCCAAATTGGTTTGTTATGAAAACGCTCAAATCAAGGTGGTAAATGAGCTAATTATTAAACATTCATGATTCTTTTTTGGGGTGGGTTCATGTTTGCTAAATGATTTGTAAACTTCAACACTAAATCGGGGAAAAATGACGATGTTGGGTTTCGTCAGGTAAAAAAGTTATTGATTGCGTCAATTCAACAAGACGGCAAATACAATTAAAGTTTCAAATAATCAGTCAATTGAAATAAAAAAGCTTTCAAAATATAAACTGTAGTTCCCACAATATGAAAAATAAAGTCTTGCCTTATCTTAAATGCTCTTTAAGGATAGATTAAAGCAAAAAATATCAGAAAAGCGGTTCAATTTCTGTGCTTCTTAAAAATGGTAATCCTTCGGTAAAAAGGCAACAAATGTCAATTCCAGCCGCGTATGGAATTTTTTAAAGCCGATTTTCAGCAAAAAGACTGAATCCAAATGACCTGGCAAACAAACCAGCTTTTATAACTGTTTTAGTATTTGCAGAAGCAGCCATCTTCCCAGCATTTACAATCCTAAAAGAGCTTCCTTTGCGGAAAGGGATTTTCGCATTTCCTTCGTCCGACTTAGAAAAAAATTATCTAGAATAACTATCCTAGCATCAAAGAAAACTTCCGATAATCGGGATTGTCTTCCCTCAAATAATCCTTAAAGCATTTTTGTTAAACCTCTCCAAAACCAATCTGCAAACAGTTTGTTCTAAAGTAATCTTATTTGTCACACAAAAAAACTGACTTGCTTCGACTTGCGATTCGGATTCGAGGTCTGTGGTCTCAAAGTGGGTGTAGACTTCCTGTTGAAACTGATCGGCAATGGTGATCCCAAAGGTGATGGCGGATGAGGCGATCACAATCACGTTGAGCAAGATGGACAAACACAGATGAATCTTGACCGCCTTCCTTTGGGAAAAATCTTCACTGAAGGCACACAACTTGAACAGAAGCCCCGCGAAATTGGCATTGGAACTTTCCTCCATGATTTGTTTCCTTGACTGCGGATGGCAATCCCGTTGTATTGTGATCTTGTGTGATATTTTGCTCGGGCTGTTCTTGAATCCTTGTCAGACCAATCGATCGGGGAATCGCACGGTGGGTCTCAACCTCATAAGATGTTCATACTAAGCCTAGACGAAATGTGCGAAAATGAGATGCATTGGAAAATATTTTTCTGTAATCATGAATTCTTAATTTATTTTGAAATGACCAGGCAGATAAATATTAGGATGAAAAATGAGTCAGTTTTCATGAACACTTTCATACAATATAAGGGGCTTAGTCTAATCTTTAGCAACGGCATTTTTTAAAATTTTGCGGAGGAAGATTGCAATGAAATAGTATAAAGAATAATTTTACAAAAAGTTTATTGCACTCACATTTTGAATTGAAAGCATTAAATTAGTTAGGGCTATAACTTTATCTCACATTTTCTGCGCAAAAAAGCTCAGAAATTGGAAACTTCTAGCGTAAAGATACTGATGCCACTTGGTCTAATTTCTTTTAGGTATTGAGTAAAATAAATGGGTACGTTGTCATATTTATAAAAAAAAGGTCAGAGAACCAAAAACCTTGAAAATGGTCTGAGCAATTCGTTTTGCCCTTAAACATAATGCTAGCAAATCATCCTTGGAGGCATTTCAGCCAAGGAATAATCCCTCCAGAATGAAGTGCTTTAATGCATCGTTTGAATATATAGCAAACAGTTAGTCTGTTGATAAACAATGGCTTTAAGTCTTATTATATTTTGTCTCATATGCTTTGAGTAAAATCGAAAAAAAATCCCAAAATATCTCCAAAAAAGGCAAAAATCTCTTCAATTGAATTTGAAGCAAACAAGCATTAAGTTTGCTTAAAGTCCTATAGAATCTTCAGATAGAGCTGTCATAATTGGTTTATAATAAAAATCCCCAAAATATTTCCAAAAAAGCCACAGTCAAACAGGATCGATCCCGAATCAAAACTACCTTTGAGCGACCGTGAAAGTTGTTGATGCTGGTGACAGATTTAGCTTGGCGGAGAGGTCACAGATCACGGTACAACACTGACGTCTTTTTCCTCCATCTATTTTCGTTTGATCTTTCACAGTGATTAAAGAGGCAAACCGAGGTCATAAACCCATGACAAGTGCTGATCAGATCCCATTGGTTACAACGAACTTCACAAATCCCTTGCACAACAACCACGTGAGGAAGAGGACTGACATCCACGACGACACCAGTGTAGTGGATGTTCTCTACTGTACCTTTTGATTAAGGATGACATTTCTCACTCACAGGAATCTATTCAAGTGGTCAGCTTTAGCTCACATTTCCCTGAGACAAAGCTTCAGTCTTTAGTCTTCACCAATTTGCAACCAACCATACATGGCTACACGCACAAAAACGGACAAAAGTCAAGTCAGCAGCACTAGGGTGATGTTAGATGTTTCTTTATTCGTATTTGCAAATACCCGGACAATATGGAATAAATATAAGGGACTACAAACATAAGGTTGAATCAGGTTTAAACAAAAGTAATTCTGGATTGGAGAAAAGAGGAACCCTGGAAAATATTCTTTTGCAATAATTATGCTGCTTAAGTTTAATTTTGGTCATTGGTATTTGTTTCGGGATTTTTTCAAAGATTTTTTCCTTACTTTATCGACGATGGAAAGAAATTGAATCATAAATGCTTCCTTGACTTTACTCCAGGCATTATAACTTTAGGTTCTAAACATCACGAAAAAGTGTTGCTTTTTGAGGTCCGATCATGAAGCATTATCAAAGTCATGAAATTTATCTATTCATCAAATAGTTTGACTATGTTTGGTTTGTGGGGGAATATTTTTCAAAAAGAAAACATGTATTTCCACTTCTGACGATTATTTCAACCCCTAATGAAAAACAGTTTTGCCAAACCCAAGTTTTGAAACAGAGGGCAAATCACAGTTGACACAAATAAGTGATCTCGCACTGAAATCAATATTTAAGTCATTATTTAGTTCGACCAAATATGACAAAAAAAGGCAAAGACGAAGTAATCCAGGTGTGTTTAGCTTCAACTGAGATGAAGATAATTCGAGATAGATCAATAGAAAGAGAAAATGACAAAAGAGAAAAAAGTTTTCCCACATTAACGCAGCAAAAAGGCATCAAAACCAATTATTGGATTTTACTTGCACTTTCTTCGAATAAAAGACTCACACCTGTTCCTGTAACGACATGATTCTCATTTCCAAGTTTGCCTTCGTTGATGGTCTTGACATTTAATTTGGTGTCGGAAGTAGACGTAAACATTCGCAATGAAAAATAGAAATCTAATGGGTAGATATTCCACAGCTTATTTACCACTCAGATAATAAATAACCAGGACGACCTCGACGCTTTTTTAAACTCATGGGAAAACTAAAGCACTAGAAATCATTTATCTCTGATGCCCAGATATCCTGTTTTAAGTATTTGGGCGCTTCGAATTATTCAAAAATAACATTATATTTTCTATTTCCACTATCAGTTAAACAGAAAGCACTGACGATATTTACATCAAAGTAGAGTGAAGAACATTAAACGAATGGAGCTGTTTGGCGTTTAGCTGTACTTGCACTCAATGAACATGAATCGAATGATGTAATTCCTGGACATTTATGGGCTTATTATAATTATAAAAATAATGTACATATTTGCAACTCATGGTCTTGTCAAGCGTGTGAAAAAATAATAAAATAATAATGATAAACATAAACAAAAATGGGTTAACAGATAAAATGGTAATGACAATAATATCTTCCCACGAAAGTGCTTTGTTTTAAAAGCTATACGGCTTTGGAACAGTCATCCAAATGAAGCCACTCAAGACTCAAGATTCAAAACAGCCGTCAATATATTCATGAAAACCATGACTCATTAACTCCTCAAGATAGCCTTTACTCACACAAAAAGTATTATCTGAATACTTAAAAATACACACATACAGGTACATATCTAAAATGTCATGGATAAAAAAATAAGTTGACTAGATTTGTCTCAATTTGTCTGAAAGTGAGAGAAATGAAGAGGGGTCAGCCAAAAAGTACAGGTGTAATTGTGTAGCGCACGCGTGTGCCAATTACTTCTAAAATGCAATTCATTTCAAATACAAAAACATTGGCCTAAAATATAATTTATCACAATTATTTTCTTTTCAATTTTGCTTAGTTGCAATTACAATTATTTTTAGATGGTAATTTAAGTACCTTCAATTTCATTCTAATTGCACTTTGACACAAAATGTTAAATCTGAACCCTTATTCAAATTTTCCTTCCATTTTTGCAACACGTTTTCAAAGTAATTGATTACAATTACTCTGGATTCAAACATAATTGATTGCAATCAAATAAAAGTACTATTGCAATTATTATTAGAACGCAGATCTGATGAGGAGGAGGGTGATGAAAATTTTGGTTATTGCAGAGTAGAGGAGGAGCCAAATTGAACAGGCCCATTGCCAGCTCCTTCCGTTAACGGCATTTGGCTAGGGAAATACTTGTGAAAATTTGTTCTTTTGATTTATTTATTGCGAGCCTCTCTTACCCTAACACATTTAAAATCTACTTCATCAGCTTAAAAAGATAATAACATACTTTCCTTTTCTTTCTAGGGCTCCTTCATTTCACGATTTGCTTCCCTCCAATAATCGCAGGAAATATGTAGGCATTGATTCTGCAGCATCTTTTAAATCAGATCTGGACACGTTCTTGATCGAATTCCTGATCAACACTATATTCATTAGAGTTGTGCAACGGATTCGACCAGATTCGGATTCGGATCGGATTGAACAACAATTTTCTGATTCGGATTCGGTTAGATTAAACATTTCGTTCGGATTCGGATTGGGGAATGGAAAAAATCGGATTGTGTTCGAATCCGATCCAAGTCCAAAATTGCAAGATAAACTAAATAAATGTAAATTTGTTTTAAGAATTGTTTCTTTCACAACTCTCAAAAAGTGAGGGAAATTAAAGAACATCAAAATTTAAATCTGTGAATGGACCTACTATCTTAAAAGTTATTACAATTTTGTGACAATTCCACAATAATAGAGAAATCCAAATTTTCAGAAAATAAGAAAAGTATTTGTTATCCAGACAATCAAAATTAGGAAAAATGAAATAACAATGCCTCAGCATATCAAGCCTGTAAATTGACAATTGTTGCACTATTTTGATAACAGAATTGTATTCAGTAGTACTACAATTCATGAATATGAAATAAAGACAAGTTATGCTGTTTCATTACTGTCCAAAAAATGACATTTTTGCAACAGGAAGATTTTATTACGACTAAGGAACCTCCACTCAATCTCATCTTTTAAATCGTTTAAGTGGCAAAAAAGCGCATTTAGTTACGGCTTAATGAGGTTTTTTTTAAAGTCAATTGGGGAGCAAGTCAAATTTGGATCAGGTTTTGCAAAATATTTCGAATTATGGTCGGATTAAGCAAATAAATCTCGAATTCGGATACAGATTTGGATCCGAGAAGAATTTCGGATTCGGATACATTCGAATTAGGCAGAGCTCCCGGATTCGGAGTCAGATTGAGCATAAAATTTCGGATTCGGATTCTGTCGGATTGGAAAAAAAAATCTCGGATTCGAATTACAAAAAGCGTTTCGGATCGAATTCGGAGACCCTGTCGGATCCAATGCACAACTCTAAAATACATAAAAGGCGAGCCATCTCTGCCACCTCTTATCCGTTTGTGAATCACAAATTATACAAGCATAGGGTGAAGAAAATTAAATTACTATTTTGGTCTTGAATTGCTGGGAATTCATTTCAGTTTGTGCTCATGCAACAGCTGAACTTGTTGGGGGGTTACTTGTTCTGGGGGCCTCATTCTCAACTTCAGCCCTTTCTTACTGCTCATGCCCTGCTATCAGCCTAAAAAGGTCCATCTAAAAGTAAAAAGAAAAAAAAAACAATCTCCAAAAGCAGCTAAAACGCTCCTTCATTGAATCGGTTTCTTCTAAATTTTCCACGACAAATTTCGAGAAATTAGTGTCAATTGATAAAATGGGAATAGTTTTGAAATGGTGCAAATCGAGCAGTTTTAGAATACCAATTCCATAAAGCTTTCCTTGAACCCCCGTGTCATATGTTGGTCGGAGGAACAAAGACCAAGGACACTAGAGCAAGAAAGCGCCACATTTTTGTAATCAACAAACCTTTCCGCTAACTTAGGTCTAGTCTAGTCTAGTATGATGCTGAAATTTTCTAATGTCTATTATAGGCATACCTATTGTTCAAAAAGTGTTGCTAATATTATTTTTGTAACCATTGATGGCAGGTGCTTCAAACAGCCTTTCAATATACTTTAAATGACTTATATCATGTCTCGAAATATAATTACTGCAAAATGATAATTAGACATTCATGATAAGGCAAGAATTTGCTCTAAACACAATCAGTCAATATGTTTTACCTAATAATACTATTTAAAGAAAATTGTTTCGGGAAGATCTTGACAAACTTTCAAGTGATTAAGTGCTCTTGTTATAAAACCATCATATCTCAATTTGGGAATTGTCCACCAAATCAAAAGTAGGCATATTTTAGCTCTGAGCTACATATTGCTCTTTAAACTCATTTGAATGCTTTATAATCAAAGAGAAGGATACATCTCAACAAATATGACACTTTTTTTAATTGATTGTTTGGATCCTCTTTCTAAAAACCCAATTTTTTGGAGTTTAAAATGCAAATCTAGTGGACTGAACTTTGGTCTTACTCTGCACCCCTCAAAAACTGCCCGAAACAACTCTTCTATTTTTCATCAATGCCTGATGTTTTTTTGCCAAAATGTGTGGATTAAAACAAGATTATCAATTGTCCATGCCAGATATTCTGATTTCTGATATGTTGAATGTCCTTTTTTCTTATTTCATACTTTAATTTCCTTAATGGTCAGTTCAAGTTCCTCTTTGGTTCTTGTTCATTTTCTTCTATAAATGTGCTTAGACAAGTTTTGTCCAATATTTTGCTGATTTTAAAGCCAATTTGTTTAGTTTTTATTTACTTGGTGTTGATGGTTATTTCATTTTCTCTTTTGACGTTTCAAGTTAAGTCAGAAAAAGAGAGAACATTATTTATTATTTACTAAAACAGACACTTAAATGTACTGTTTAGCTTGGGCAATCTTGTTCTGTTGATACTTGAGTTACAGGCTTTATAGGGCTTGTCATGTAAACGCGTTCATGAACAACTGACGTTATCCCATGGTGTAAAATCAAAGACAATATGCCCAGTCAAACTGCAGTGTATGCATTGAATTTTGACATTTATTTCAATTAACCTGCTTGTCTAAGCAAATAGAATTGCGTTATTGAGCCAATATGATAGTGCGCTCACCGATTAACACCAAACATGTTCATTTTGTTGGGTTTTGGAACACAGCTCACTAAAAATCACTCAATTATTGAAAATTCAATTTGGCGATGGTGCAAGTTGACTGTGCTGTTTGTCTTTGTTATCCATCTGAAAAATGTCCAAAATTGGACCACATGTTTCCTTGAAGTTCATTCACTTGACATGTCCTATTCAGCGCAATAGCCTAAGTTGGCGAGCAAAGGAAAGCCGTGATGTTTCCTCTCTTTAAATTCCCTGCATAGACCATCAAACTATCCGCTCTAAGCCACAATGTAAAAATCTGTGGCTCAAGCCAATCATGGTGACCACATGTGAACATTTACTTTTGGATTTATCTCTAAGTTGTGAGATATGGAAATGCAATTCTATTTTCATTTTAACTTAAACCAGATTGTCTTGATCTTAGTGCAAAATAGTTTGTTTGGATTGTGAACGGTCTGTACGCTTCTGTCGTTAAAAGTTTACAATTCACAATCCCCACCAATTTTAAAGCTGTATTTTTTAAGCCATATCATGTGAATCAGGCAAAGATGTGATTATTGGCTACATAACTCTAATTAAACAAGCTCTTGAGTTGCCAGTCAAAAGATAGATCCAAATCAGTTCATGAAGTTTCAGCAATACCAGTTGAAGGAACAGAAATTTATTTCTTAGTTTTTTGTATGTTGACAAACATAGGGCAATATCTACTGGTTATGGGAAATTACGATGATCGATGAACACTCAATTGAAGCAGGAGGGGTTTCGCCTCTAACTTGACCGAAAATTGTGGTATTGGAATAGTCACCATCTGTCTTATTTATTCCCTTTCTTGCGATGTTCTTCCTTCAAGGCCTGGTATTTGGATCGCCGACATTACGTGTGCTCTCCCGCTCCACGTCCGTTCAAGTCAAGTTTTACCCCTGTGCTCTCTTCAGATGCGGCCCTACCAGATCAAAAAGTTTGCAAGGGCCGCAACGAAAAAGACCACTACTTCGACTAATTCGATGGCGGGCTGGTCAACTCCAAATTCTCGCAGGACGTGACCAACGCACCAGGAGCGTTAAAAAATTAACGGCCGATAGAATTTTCAAAGTAGATTTTGATGCTGAAGGGGTCCATTCCCTTGGCCCATCACATTTATCCGACTATTCATCAACCGGAAGAACGCTCACTGGCAGCTGACGCCACGCCGGCCACCAGTGCATTATTTATTAGGGATGGGTCGAACTACCCCAGACGTGCTAGCACTTAGTTCACAAGAAGAGAGATGTGACGGAGTATTTTGGTTGCTTTCAGAGTGCCTGCTTGCATATGTATTACAACATTCGAACATTCATTGTAATTCGTATTATCAGATTTGATTATCTTAAGATTAGACTCGGCCCATCCCTAAAGTGAGTAATTCTGGCACAGAAAGAGAATCATATTCAATCTCGTTTGCAGCTCGTAGAACACAGGGTCTAACAGGTTCATCTCTTAGACCCTGTACTGGAGGCAATAAGTAGTCTGTAAACGCTCAATTGTACTCTATTTATGACGTCAGATCTTTTTCCAGTATATCTTGACGATTTAGTATGTAATAGCATGTCCTTGACATTTTAAGAAGTCTCTCCATTACACTGCATGCAAAAAACCGTCGGATAATTAGTGAGCAAAAGTGACATCGAAAAATTTCGGCGTCTCGTTGGACGAGACCACATTCTCGAAGTCTGGCAACGAGTTACCGTCCTATTTCACTAAGTCAAACGATGCCAAAGTTATGGAAAAGCTTGTTAAAGTAAAGCTTGAAAAATAACGATAGAGATAGCATTCCTGACAAACGGTATGGCTTCCGAACTCATTTCAGCACTGTGAAGCAATTAGTACAACATCTTGTCGACATAACTGAGTGACTTCAGCTTTATGATTGTATAGACGTTATATACCTGGACTTCAATAAAGCGGTGTTTATTGCTCAATTATTTAACTTATTTAAGTATTAGTGCACACGGCATTCAGATCAGTAAAAAGAAGATAAAATCGAAATTCCCATGAACCAAATACACGTCAAGTCATATCTTGAAATCACGAAGTTTTAAAACTGATTGTTTTCTTCATAAAGTTTAGCTTGGAATAAAGAAATAATTGACACTGTAATATTTTCATTGTATTTCAAATTTTCGCGCTTACTTTGGGCCGAAAGGTTGAGAGCATTCAGACCTCATCTGGCAAGGCGAGTGAAGTTATACTACTGGGCTTGCAAGAAGCTCCAATTCCCACGTCATTCTTGATTAATCAAATAAATGTATCTTGTCTGAAAAAAAAATGGTAGCTGAATGAAATGAAACATGAAATTGTGCTTTTATTTTTAATGAAAGCATTGAATGAAACGATCATTACAATATCGTCAATGTATCACAATAAAAATATTTGCCTTTGCTTCTGACATTGGATATTGTTCCGGAAGTGCTGGATAAGCAGATTCTTTGAGAGTTGCCGTTTTCCATTTTGTCCTAGCGCAAGGAATGGTCAACTTGTCCGAAAATTATGAAGCTCTTCAACTAAAACCATCTCTGCCTCGAACCCTTCGACAAAACTCTCAAGAGTCGCCTATATTTGTCGACTTGCTTTGTTTGGGACGTCGAAAAACCGTTCCAAATAGGAAGTATCCAAGCAATTTTAGACACCCTCCTTCAACTTTAGATCGAAAAAATACTTCCTCTTCAACTTTAACGACTGAAGATAGATAAACAAACATCTTTTTGGCTAATATATCAAAGCCGCGATTAATTAGAACTTCATTGAGTATACTTACCTCAAGAGGAAATCCGTAAAATTTGACGTCTTTGATTTAGTTCAACTTCTTGAAAATCGTTGTGGATTAGAATCAACTCGAGAACACCATTCGCTCTGGTGGCTACACCAACATGCTGAGAGAAATTGCGCAAGATTGCAAATTCTTCCAGCTTTTCGAACGACTGAGATGTCTATTTCGAAATGGGAATATGCCCATCCGGACTAGCCTCCCACTCTACAACGCTAGCCGGAAAATTAAAGTCCTCTACAAAGAAAAATCTCTAGCACACTGCCTGATCCAACTCATTTCCAGTGAATTGGAGAGCTGACATTAGAGCATGCTAAACAAGAAGGGGGTCTATACATTGTTACAATTGAGGAAGGGGGGTGGGATGGGATTAGGTTTACGAATAAGGTCGGCTCTAGAACTACGAAACTGAGCTATCTTATTTCTGGGCTTTCTTTGCGTCCCTTCTACGTGGACGGAGGTACACCGTACATTAAAGCACGTCTTAAGCCTCGTATCGTGGACTGACGGCACATGTACGGGTGAAAAAAAGGACAATCTACCTTTGAACACAGGCCGAACTTGAGAAGCTTTTGACACCATTTAGGATGGTCAAACTGACAGCCTTTTCCTTCTTCAGGACAAGGCTGCTTCCGGTAAACAGGACAGATTGTTTTCTCCAAAATTATCTTATTTTGCTTCATTTCAAGACGAGATACTACTTCAACCTCTACATTGGTCAAATCAGTCGACTTCTCAACTACTGGGTGAGCCTGTTCTTCAAGCAGCACCCTGGTTTCATTGATCCAAGCAACTAAAGCCTGTATATAATAAACGGCTTATTGACTACGGAAGGATCCTTCCCTGCTAAGACCAAGTCCAAACATTGTCTAGCCTCTTTGCTGACTTTTACAAAAAATAGCTTCCATCATGAATGCAGGAGGAACTATCTATTAGCAGCAAAATCAAGAGGCTAAGAAAAAGAGAAAACATAAGGAAACAAAAAGGCTATGCAATCATGTCCTGAGATACAGGACAACGAAGCAAAATAGGAATGAACTACTTCACATCAAACTAAATATTCTAATCTAAGAGGGAGATAACAAACATGAAGTAAGGGACAAAGAAAAGCAGTTTATTTCTGTGTTTTTGTGCTTTTTTCCTAGTTTTACATAAGACCCCTGGTCAAAGTCAGGGTTTTGGTCACATAGATGAATGAAATCTCTCCCTCAACGGCTAGTTTCCCAAGAATAGATGGTTGGTTTTGGAAATGGGTTGGGCAGCTACATGGGAATAGGAACGTATTTCGGGAATAACGGTGGGAAAAGAAATATTATGAAGGCAGATTTTTACATTATTTGTTTTATTTTAAAAGGTGTTTATTTAATTAACATATTATTTCATGAAGCATTGGTTATTTATTTTCGAAATTTCAAATACTGGCCCTAACTTTGGCCTAAAGATACGACAGTTTTAAAATGACCATTTTTCAATAATAGCATGGGCCCTGAGTTAATTTTTCGCATTCTCTTGCTCCAAGAGCCTAATTCTACGAGAAAATGCCATTGAAGTTTTTAATTTGTGGCAAAAATCAAACGTGAGTGCCTGAAAATGACAATCACACCTCTAAATTTCTTGGCGTTTGATTTCAATATACTACATCAAGTGCTGACATTTTTGACCCATTTTTAACAAATGCACATGTTTTAAATATCCTTATATGGGTATAAAAAAACTCAGTACGTCTTTACCTTCATACAATAGATTTTGGAAAAAAATGAAAAAGCATGTCTATTTTTTGTTGGTGACTGTGTAGTTTCAAAATCTGTTGCAAGATTTGCAACAATTGATATGAAAGAGGTGTGGTTTGGTATCTCTATTGAACCGGCGAAAAACTTTTGTTTCACTCTTCACATCCCCATGGATAGCGTTAATCGTTCTATGATTATAATAGTATCAATTCAGCAATTCTCGGATGCAGAAGTGGCGAGTGAGTTGGTTGGGTGATAAGAGGACTTTCACCAGATGGTCCAAAAACTGCTGCAAAAAGCTTCAAAAACTGTTTTAATGTAGATAGAGACGAACTAAGCAGTGACAATTTAACTTTTTAATGAATAACTCCTGTGAAGGAGCAGTAAGCTATTCCCTACAAGAATGACCCTAAAATCGATGGATTTTCATGTCCAAGTACCTGAGGATATTTAGAAAGTGTTAGGCATTATGCAAGGTGAATCAGCCCCTTGAAAACATTCCATGAATTAAATGGCATGCATGATTGTTGAGAAGAACAATATTATAGCAACCCATCTTTATTAATAAACCTTGGGTTTTGGGTCGTCTGAGACCTTAGAATATCTGGTCTGCTTTAGTCTCAAATTTCAAGGATCCTTCAATTCAAGAAAAGGCGGACTCGCCATAACGATTTTCCTCAAATTTCATTGTTCCCAACTTGATGCAATTAAATAACTATTTTTGACCACTAAAAAGTCGGACATTTCGAGATCCAGTGTTAAGAACGAATTCTTTTCACTTTCAGCAAACTCTATCTCTATTAAATCATTTTTGAAGTCCTGCAAATTTTGTTTGAGTTCCTCCATTGGACAGATGCCATTACTGCTCACGTTTATAATAACAGCAAACCATTGGAGTTTCAAGGGTTGACATGACTTGTTCTTTATTTTGTATAACGTCTTCCTGAGGGTCTGTAAGTTAACATTGACTTCGTCATTTCCCGAAGTTTCAGATCATATAGCATTTGTTGAAGTCGCTCCAGGTTAAACTCCATCTTCTTGTCTTCGTCCATAACCTTGTCGTTATCAGACATATCTCTGAAAGACGTAAAACACGACAGTTTAGCACCTAGTCCAAAGGAAATGCACAAAAAGTATGGAAAAAGGACATTGACCTCGTCCAAACTTACAAAACTTTGGGATGTTGGGAAAATCTCCCTTTTGAATTTTGACACTTAAAAATGAAACTGAATAATTAATGAGCAAAACTAATACCTGGAGATAGAATTGGCCGGAGTTAGCACAGTGTCTTTAGTGATATCTTCAAATGACGAAGAGGCGGTTGGTCCTTGAGAAGATCCTATTCTCATCATGTCCAAAATGGGACTCCCCTGAGGCTTCGGGGCAGTCACCGAAATCCTTCGTTTGATCTTCTTTGGGATGGTGAGAAGGCCTTGAGCGGCTTGATTCAGGGCACTTGACTTCTTGGCTGGTTCTGGCGTGATCGGCATCTTGTAGAACAAATTGCCTTGATCAGCTTTGGGAGCACCAAAATCCATTGAAACAACCCTATCGGCAATTTGACCTATTGAAATAGTACACCACCGTTACGACCTCCTGACTTAACAATGATCATGATTGGTGAGTTATTGTGAAAAGAGGGTTACCAGTAGAATAGGATTTGGTTATGTTCATACGTTTGGGCCAAGACCTCTTGTTTCGCTCGTGAAAGAATGCATCTCTTCCTACAAGACTTTTTGGCTTATTGTAACCACTGGTCATCACACCATGAGCCATAATTGGTGCCAAGCCCATCACACCTTCGTGAATGATGGTTTTGCCTACCATGGAATTCATCTTGATGTCCACCCGTCTGAACAAAGCTGTGGCTTGGTTACCTTTATTTCCTCGGACGATGACGAAATTAGCCTAAAGACGGAAAACACGAGTTTTTTTATGATGAAAATGGTAGTTTTCGTACCGCTAATGATTTTGTTGCTATCATATTTAAGTTTGACAGATCAAAATGCAATTGTCATATCGGTTGATCAATCAACATTAAATTTCCTAAAAAAGATGGTGATGATTATTTATGTATATATCTGTGTCGAAATGCATTTTTGATTTAAATATTGATTTGTATGTATACGAATGAAAGATAATAAGGCTATTAAAAAGTTGACAAACTGACTCAACAAGACTGACGATAAACTCGAAAACCTTCCGACTGGTGTTACTCAAAAGATCCAACCTTTTTTCTAATTTGATCAGTGTTAAGATCAATGATCATTGTTTAATTGAAATTTAAAAAAAATGTATAAGAATGGGAGGGTGTAATGCTCTTTGAAAACTGAGCTTGAATATGCCTTAACCTCGCTCGACCAAAACGGATCAATGCCCATCACTAGAGCAAATAAAGGATGAAATGAAATACTAACTCAGTGGCTGTGGTTTTCACCTTTTTCTTGAAGAAGCATGGAAACGTCAGCTTGAACGCCTTTCGCATGGTGTCACTTCGATATCCGTAAAGTATTGGATTTAAAGCACTCCCGGTGAAGACAAAGTAATACTTAACGTCGTATAAAATGGGCCCAATTATATGGGTGTACACCGAATCAGCATCAAAAGACTGAAAGAGGAAAGAGACAAAGTTGCAAGTCGCCAATGAAAGAGGAAAGTGTCTGGTTTCCAGATCTGGGTAGAATGATACTGTGGGGAGGCATGATGTAGACATACTCCATTGTTGAGGTACAGCACGAACGCGTCATAGAGGGTAAAAAACTGCCATGGAAACCAACTGATGATCTGAACAACCAAGAGAAATACGAGCGTCTGAATGACCTTTTGGCGAGATCTGGCGACTCGAGATTGAGCTGAAACACAATGAAAGTCATCGTAGTAGGTACAGGAAACTGTGCCATCTTATTTCAAGTTTACATTTGTCAAGCCTAGTGAGAAATGTTGTCCCTGGAGTCGTGGGATTGTCCTTTTTTTGCCGGACCAACAGTGGTTAAAACATCCCTGGCAATCAAACGATTCCAATCAATGAATCATAATAATCTTGGGGTCAGTTGCTGGCTAAACATTGACAGTTCTGTTCAATTTTGTAGGCATAAGTTGATCTCAAAACATGCCGTGGGGCTTCCAAGTTGTGCAACTGTCTCAAGACAACGTTATTAAAAGGTGAATAAAATGAGACCATTGCTATTGCCAATCATGCAGTCACGCAACCTCTCTTTTGATTTTATATTGAGGTTGCAGGAAGGCAAGTGCATCTGATAAATCAAGTTCCTCTGTATTTTCTGAAAGTTCTAAACGCAGTATCTAAAAACTGTCTTCGTCCATTTTTTTCTTCAAATTTTTTGCGCCATTGTTACTAACTTCAAAATTGTGAAGAGGCGCTCTTCAGGGAAAACAGTTTGAACCCATCCTCGAAGATGTTGATGCAATAACAACAATTACCTGACATGTACGGGAATTTATTTTTGCTGGCATTGAGTTGCTTGAAGATGAGAAAGTAACAGACAACCATAACAATGGTGGGAATCCACACCAAGAGCCCCAAAAGAGCCAACCAATAGATCCTAATCAGGTCGGATGACTCTCCTTGATCGTCGCAATTGGTCTCAATCAGATTGCTCCACTGTCTGGTCTATGGGGGGGAAACGCCATTACACCATTGAAATTTTGATCGTAAACCCCAGAAAGATTTGAATTTATAATTACTAATCTCTTACCCAATATCGACGGAAGATTATGGTAGGAATCGCTGCGGACAGGGCAATCACCCATATGATCCCAATGAGCAAATAAACCACAGCATTGGAGAGTCGAAACTCTCCTTTGCTTGAAAAGTGTATCCCGAGGAATCTGACAACACTGATGGTGGTCAAGCTTAAAACGCTGGCCAACATGAAAGTAACTGAAGTGAAGTTAATGAGTACATAGTATTATGCCGTTGTTATGACTTTTAATCATTACGTCAAGGTTAATTGCTATAAAGTTCTAGTGGTCACTTGCTCTATTGTTATCGTTATTTTGATGTACGCAAAAAGTGTCTAGTCGGCGTTAACTGATGACATCTGGTTATATTTAAAGATGCTCCGAAGTAAGTTGAAAGACCCGAGCAATCGGTTGGAAAATTGTCGCTTAAGTGTTGATGTGACGCATCGTCATATGTTACTTTATTTTGTTTTTTAAGAAAGACCACACGGGAAAGAAGTTTGTAACAATCCTGCATATTTTTAAGTGCAACACGGATATTTACTATGATCCTGTTTTATTTATTTAATTTTATTTTTTAAGGTAAGAAAATACAAAAGAAATTTGTAAATACTGCCTTTTTATACCAAAAGTGGGATTGATTTACTGCTTGCAAAAACATTCGAGCGCATTGCAGTATTTTTTTTAGCAGATTGACGATGCAGTTTCTTTGTTGAAGGGGCTCAAAACCATCAAATTTACCTATTGGTTACGATCTCTTTAAATCAGTGGGACACAAAAACCATACAACTCATATTTCCCCAATTTGAAGACAATGTGCCCAAGGATGTAAGGCGAGAGCCAAAATCAACACTTTTTAATACTTAAAAGTCTAATATAATCAGTATATTATGCATATTTATTAACTAAACGTGAACGTATCAATTATAGCATTTCTTTTTCCTTTTGATTCTCTTGACTTCAGAAGGTGCCCCAATATTGATGTTCTTCATTTATTCTGTTTTAAACATTGTTAGATAAATAAACAGTTCTTTAAGTGACTTTGTTACCATATATCTTCAAGTAATACTATAGCACTTAGGCCATGTCTTTGGAAATATATATTGTGGACATGATGTCAATTTTTGCTTATACTTACCGATTAGAAACGGGGTAACGTTGCAAATGAAATCCCCTAAGTAATAGAATCTGAAGATGACGTTCTGTTTGAAAAGATACAGTAAAGGGTTGAAGATTAGGTTTAAGCAGTCAGATGCACACATGTTCCACAACAACAAGTTGGTTCGATTCAACAACAGGATCTTGTTGTTAATCATAATGATGATTATAGAGAGATTCCCCAAGATTCCGATGAAGCACACCAAAAAGAGCACGGACACTTTTAAGGCCACTTCCCAGGTAGGTTTAATGATCCAATCATCCGGGGAAACTTCCCAAAAATCAATGTCACATGTGATGCAATCCTCTGGAGATTGCCATGGATGACTTGGCAAGGTGGACCAAGTCAGGTTGAGGGATTGGTTGCTTGGTACCATATTGGTTTTCAAACATCACTCGACACAATATTGTTGAAGCAAACACATTCCAGAGAGACTTTTATCTTCAATGTTAACTTATTTACAGGATCTCATGGACTGACCTCCTCAGAGATAATTTTGCCTTCTCAAAGCTATTAGATAACATCCTTAAGCCCCGTTCAATTCGATCTTCGACCGAAAGGCCTCAATGGAGAGAGTGGAGAGCAATGAGGAAAGCAGAAGCTGATGTTGCGCCTTCTCCATGGCACATCCTATCTCTTATCTCGTTTCATTTTTTTTCGTCTCATATAAAACAACACTATCAAACACTTGAAAATACATAACAGAAAACAGCTCTTTCAAATTGTGAGACCAACCACCTACCTACTACTTTATACTAATCTACTCGTCCCTCGTGTTCATTCCCCGCCAACAACAAACGGATCTTGATTGCTTAGAAAACGACGCTGAAAATTTTATTAGTCCATTCATGACATAACCTATTAGCAATTGTTTTGTGGCAGTCTTAAATCTTGACATTGAAGTTTGAAATTTCCGCGTTTTTGGCCTGCTCTCGCCCGTCCTTGAGCTGCTCCTGGAGTTGTTTGCTCAAAGCTGTACATCACCAGAGGGCAAGCGGAGACACTGCTCACTCTGCTTCCTTCCTTCCTTTCACTGACTCAGAGTCTGGAACGGGCGGGCTTTTCTTAAAAATAGCTTGATGATGGAGTTCTGACATAGAGTGGAATCACAGAGTGAGGTAGAGGAACTTGTTTGGCGTTATATGGCTGATTTGGAACTAAAATGGAAAAAATGAATGAGAGTTTTAATGATGTTTTGGACCTGTCAACACGGCTTCTTTTCAGAGTTGTGATGTAGGAATGAAGCCCAAGAACAATTCAAGGAGGGGCTTAAGATTACCTAATTTTGACACACATGGCAGGTCTATCTGTGTTGATTGGATTGTTGAGCTAATGCTCTCAATTCTTAATCTATGTTTCATCAAAATACTTACATGTCAAGATGGAACTTTGATTATAATAAAATGAAATAGCAGTTTTGAATATTATTCCTTCTTTGCCAAAAGGAGAAGTGTCAAAAGATGATTAGAGGGCAATAGATTAGAAACTCTAATGGAAATGTGCACATTGACAGCACATTTTAATTACAAACGGGAAGCAAAAATTAATTGCTTTGTCACAAGGGGTATCTTAGTATACTTGCTTATTTTGTTGAAACAACGTCACAAAGTCACATCAAATTGGAACAGGACACTAATGTCATAGATATGGTGCATGTCAAATGGCATCATAGTTATGAATAAACTGAAGGTACTGCTGTCACGTATTCATCTTTACGTCAAAAGTATTGATGAAAAACTGAACGATTGATGTTATCACACTGCAGCCCCCAAATTGGAATTGACCTCTCAAAAAATTCGTGACGTCATCATGCAGCTGTTGACCAGTCTAGCCTGAATTGAAGCCCCGAACCCCGTATGACTACTCTACATTTCTCTATGTTCACCTGAGCAAGCTATGCTCAAATCTGACTCCACAGCTTATGCTCAAGGCCAAGATAAACACATCCATTTAAGCCATTCCACGGAGGAGCAGAATCTCCAACCAGGAAGAAGAGGTAAATTCCACAAACACCATTCCTGGGGTGTCTCTCTCCCAGCCTATTGCATTTTTTCCACCTTGCCCTTTCCTCTAATCCCATCTTTTCTCCCTGCTAATGAGGTGAGGTCCATGTTGATTTCTGATTACAGCCATAGATGAGCATTTGAGGTGTGCTCTAATTGTGTGGGTGTCAACCAAAATGTGTGTGAGTGTGCCATCTGCACACCTGGAGACATCCCAAATTCCAGCCTAATCCAATCCAATCCTTGAGAGCTTGTTCATTGAGATTTCGTTTGCTCTCTTACAGTGGGATTGACAATAACATCTTTGAACATCTGGGGTTGTGGAAGTGGTTATTCTAAGCAATGCCCCCTTTACCAGGGTAAGATCATGCTTGACAAGCCCTATCATCCAATTTGTTTGGCTACATAAACACATTGTGGATCAAAACCAAGGTTCAAGGTTGCGTCAATTCGGAAATTTGATATGGCTCTTCCTTTGGAATATTTGGGAGGAAATCTGTGCACCAAGTTGAGTGCATTTAACATATTAGGGGCAAGTTTGCGTCCGAATACTAATCAACAACAAACGTCAAGTGAGGTAGGAAGAAGTGGTTTGAACATATTTGTAATAAACACGTGTTTATGAGGTTTCGACAGGTGATATGATAGTGTTGTTGGGTTGAGTCATCCATATCTACATGTGTAGAGGCAAATTGTTGCGACTCAAAGTTTATTGAATGCAAAAGTTCAGCCTTCTCCATCTAATTAATAGGACTCTACTCAAATTTTTGGGATCATTCGACCCAAGTAGACCATTCAAAGGTTCTGCTCATAAAAGTACATTTTTCACCCTTGGGTGCGAAGATACCTTCTATTTTTTCCGTCATAAACCTTTAAAAGTCCGAATTCGACGATTAATGAGCAATTCTTATGCGAGGAGCGCATCGAGGCGAAAGTTATTAAAGCACAAATTAAATACATGCAAACAACGATGAGTCGGTCATGCGAGACTCGAAGATGGATATTTCTACATTTGACGTTTACAGTAATGAAATGTAAAAGAAAATACTTCAAAAATAGTTTTTCACCTTCACCACACCTCAAGGTTACACTAGAAAAGTTTTACTTTTAGGCCGTCAAAACACATAAAAGAGAATTAAAGATTAACGAAAATCCTCGTAATTTCATCTTATGATAATTTTGTAAGGGTATGCCGTTATAGTTTATTAGCTGCCAATCATGTCAACTATTCCAGTGAATAACTTACGTTGTTATCATTTTGCAAGTTTGAAGAGGGAACAAAGTTGGAAAAACACATAAAACACTTGGTTCGATCGTATAAGCCGCCCTCAAATATGGATATTATAGTTGAACAAATATGCACGTTAAAATGCAACCAAAACTAGAAATGAATTTTTTAATAGATTACAAATGCTTTCTCAGAGTAAGCTGTTTACTTCTATTTTATCTCCTTTTCAATTGAGAAAAAGGGATCAGGTCAATAAAATAACTCAACCTGTTGGCGGATATCGAGCTATCGTTGAAAATGTATAAATTTATTCAAGAAAAACAAATTGCATGGAAATATGACATGCTTCAAAAAACCGTATTTGACAAAATTCTTGTCATGCTTTTTGTGACAAAAGATTCAAATCAGCTATCTTATTTCTCAGACAATTTTAACACTTATCTTTTTTAAGCATTTAACTATATTAAATTATGTGTCTACCTTCTTTTATGTAAAAATTATGTCTTTACGCTTTGAGTGCCAATGGAGATATTCAATTATTTCAATAAATGCTCCAAAATTTCTACTCTTTGGAATCAATTATTTCCAGTTCAAAAATTTCTTATGAATTTTAAGGCCACCAATAAAAACCTTTGACGGCTTGGAATGACTTCCATTTAATTCTTTCAAAAAAGAGTAACTTTGCATTTTTTGGCATCATGCTCTTACTGGTTTTGGCAGTCTGAACTTTGTCGTTAAGCGCCACTAAAACCTAGGTCCACTCGTTCAAAAAACAATACGAACGTAATATCATTTCAAAGTGAAGCACTTGCCAAATTACTTTTTACCGGAAGAAATTTCAGATCTGAAGCTTTAGAGCAATTAACAGAATTTACCTTCATGACGACTCATTGTATAAAAAAAACACGAAGAGGAGGGGGAAGTCCTCTAATGAATGATCCAAAGGCAAAAGGCCGAGCGGCCTTTAATTTCCTACCAGATCCATAACGGAAGTTTGTGAAGGCTCTTACTTCGAAAAGAGTGTCGACGATTGGCTCCAAAACTCCGTTGAACGTCTTTGTTTGGCATGCGTTCGTTAAATGAGGATTGTGGTGACGAGCGAGTCGATAAAAGCTTCATTTTGATAACAAAAGGAGATAAATTCTACCACTTCGAGACCCTCAGGACAGGAGTCAGTTGATGGCCTTTGACAGAAGTAGGTAGCTGCAGAGCTGTGAGCCTTATCGCCTCGAGTCCACTTGACAAAGTGCCCAAGTCATCGTCCGAAGGTTAAAAAAAAGTGGACGCGACAGTTGGAAAACAGTGCAATGAGCGGGATTGGACACCTTTCTCTAAACATCTCACCCGAGGATAAGCCTCGGGATGAGTCATATCCTCCAGAACAGGATCGATTCAAGGCCAATAATCAGTGGCCAGTTGCTCCCAGAGAGCTAACTTCTCCTGCAATCGTGAGGTTGGCCGATCGGAGAGCCCTTTTACAAGAAGGCATCTACGACGTTCCCAAGTCTCTCCTGGAGGAGAAAGAACAGGAGAGTGACTACGATATTCCCAGGCCCTTAAATATCATCCCTAAAGAAGAACCACAAGTGCGGCTCCGACGGAACAAGACCCCTCCTAATCAGCTCAATATGGGTGGCCATTTCGAGGATTGGCCACTCTCTGAACCGACCACATCGATCGATCGAGGCGAGTCGGAGTTGCATTACCTGGTGGAAAACACATTATATGCCAAACCTTCAGTGAAAGCGAGAAAAGCGACCCCTCCAGAAAAAACGGCGAAGATCACATCAGATACTCCCACAAAGACATTGTATGCCAATCTTTCGGTGAAGGCGAGGAAAGTGATCCCTCCAGAATTGCCGCCCAGGAACACGCCCAGCTCTCCGGATCCACGGTGCTTAACACCCTTGGAAGCTAGTCAAGGTCAAACATATTTCAATGCCTTGGATGTCCAGGAGTCGAGGTAATGTGGGACGAATTCGTCGAGGAAGACACATTTGGTGCAGCCAGCTATATTAAGCGTTTTCATTCAAGGTTTGACTTTGAGCCCTCTTTCAACGGCAAAAATAAGACTGTTTACCATTGACAAATACGTGATTATGACAAAAGACTCATGATTTTTACTGATATTGTAGCAATTCTTGAATAAGCCAACAAATTGAAGCTTTCCATGCTCTAGTAGGGGGTAGATATCTAATTTATCTGCATTAATATCTGCATCTTGACCGAAAAACACTTTTTTGTAACAATAGAACAAAAGTTAAAATGTGAACCACAAGTCACTGTGATGGCTGACATAGGACACTATTCTTGTGCAAATAATTCAATAATTACATTAAATATTAGAAAAATACTCATGGGCTCAGTCCACAGTTGGCATGGACTGTTGTGAGAGGCAAGATTATCTCTTTCGTACAACATATTTGACGACAAATTTTGGAATAATTCTGAATATGTTGAAATATTTCAACGATAACGTTGCAATGCATGTTAAAATCACAATTTTTGACCCAGGTGTACAAATACGTCATCTTTTGAATGATAACTGTAAGTTGTGAAAGCAGTTTGGAGATTCATTTCGCAAATTAAACTTGTAGATATAAGTATGATGCATTAAAATGAGCAGATTCATTGCTATAGTCGCTAGAGGGCGCTGCCCTAATGTTTCTAAAGAAGGGCCCTCTAGCAAGCGATGAAGTGACACAGGAAGCATGATCTTGTTCATATCGCACTCGGAATGGCCGCAACCCTGAACCCTGTATTTGCCCATATGTCGTAAATTGCACTGGCAGATCCGTTCTCCCACTCATAAATTGAATCGCTTGAATAAGTCCGCAATGGAAATGAACGTGAGCGAGTACGTGGAGAACTTGAGCAAGCATAAAAAATGTCTATGGTATGTTTCAATTGTAGTTTTGGTCTTATATTTGCAGAATGATCAACATGGAGAGCATTTCATGTGCTCGCTGTGAGAACGGCTTTGAACCCCGCGCCAAGATTGTGAACTCCAACGGAGATTTGTTCCATCCGCAATGTTTTGTGTAAGTACCCGAGTAACAAGAGAGACTCAATGATTTTGTATTCTCATTTGCTTTGCCTTTAGTTGTGCCCAGTGCTTCCGTTCATTTCCGGATGGTGTGTTTTACGAGTTTGAAGCCCGGAAATACTGCGAGCATTGCTTCCATGTGCTCTACGCTCCGTGTTGTGGAAAATGCGGCGAATTCATCATTGGGCGTGTCATCAAGGCCATGGGAGCCACTTGGCATCCTCAATGCTTCACGTGCGAAATGTGCTCGAAAGAGTTGGCGGATCTTGGATTCACCAAAAATCAAGGTGATTGATGTATAAAAGGCAAAAATTGGGTGGTGACTTGGTCTTTAAACTTCATCGTTTACATCTTCAGGACGTGCCTTATGCCATGATTGCAACGCCAAGGTGAAAGCCCAAGGGGCTGGAAAGCACATGTGCCAAAAGTGCCAGTAAGTCGATTTATAAATCATATTATAACCAACAAATTGAAAGGTTTGATCAGTCCAATAACTTTGTAGCTTGAATGTTGGTGACGTTATTAACAGTACTCGGAATGGAACGAGGTTTTGTGGTTTAGATTGTCCTTGTTACGCTTCTTCATGACAAAAAGCAAATGCTCAAGATTTCAAAAAGAAACTTCGAATTTTGATGATCATGTAAGAAAGCTTTTAGACGGTTAAATCCATCTATGAAGTGCAAGGGTCTGTACTTTTTTGAAGCACATTTGTTTTCTGTTTCTGGGTATAGTAAATATATATATTTGTATATAAATCTACACATTTTAATCTAGAACTAAACGGCTTTTTTATACAAAGTTCAGAGCAGAATTGAACCGGGGAACTCTTTTAGAATGTCAGCCACAAAATGAACCTTATTTCCGAGCCCCCTCCAAATATCAGATCATCCTTCCCTGATGTAAACAATACATATTCAAAGAGTAAGCCTTTTGTTTGTTTTTAGCTCGGTGATTGATGGTGACCCATTGCGGTTCCGCGGTGAGGTATATCACCCGTACCATTTCAATTGCGCCGGATGTAGTACGGAATTGACTTCCACAGCGAGAGAAGTCCGAACCAGACCAGGCTACACTGCTAATGAGTTGGTAAGAAACAAAAAAGCCTTTATTGAAGGACCATAACATATCATATTATTGGCATTAGTGTAAGATTTCATTTTCTGCAAAGGATGTGGAGCTATTTCAATCAAATTTGACTAAAGATGTTTTCATATGAATTGCAACATCAAGTGACTAAGTTACATTAGTAGTGCTCAAACCAATGACCGCACCTATGAACTTGTGACACTATTAATGGTTCAGGTCATTAACATTGTCCATATATACTATATATATATTGTCCATACATAAACAAGTTTGAAGATAAGAAGGGTAATGATGAATATTCTAGTTATTATTAAACAATTGATAGTCCAAATTAAATAAGTCCCTTGCCACCTGTACCCATTGAAAAAAAGGGTAGCAGTCAGGGCAAAAGTAATGAAATTGCAGCTAAAAAAATACGGGAATTCATTCCTTTTTTCGAAAAGGGAACTGCAATCCATTGGTACCAAAGAGAAACCGAAAAAACTACACGCTACTTGTTTCTTTCTTGAAGCTCCAGAGTAGCCTTTAACTTTTAAAAATTATTCTCTCCATAAGAACTACTAGAACTCGGTATAAATTAATATTGAATATTTGGAAAAGGCTTAAAATATTTTATTCAGTACTATCAAAGAATTACTTTAATTTAAACTTTCAGCTTAATCTAACCCATGAATCAAAACTTATTTCCTCCCAATAATCTCTACACAACTCTTCACACATTGAATGAGCTAGTCTTGCTGTGATAATCTATTATTGGAGGCAGGCTAAATCATTCATTCTGCGCCTTGTTATGTGCAATGCTTTGACAGGGCGTTATTTCTAACCCAATTGTTTCATTGAGCTGGATTTTGAAAGACATAATCAAAATGACCTGAGGCCAGTCAATGTTTTTTGTCAGAAAATGCAATACGTTCACTTGGTTCCAAAATTATAACTTTCGACCCTGGAACTAAAACCATGTTCCAGTTGTTCATCCATGAACCTATCATTTCCACACAGCTGATTGTTCTTAGAGTAGAATTCTCAAAGGCTGGGATTCACCAAACCTCTGTGCAATTTTGGCTTAAAATACCGGGATAACTATCGGCTGAACTGAGCAACTATTTTCAAAATTGATATTGCAATAAGGACCCTTATTTGCAACGTCTGACAACCGGAACAAAACGGGAAGACCCACGACAGATTGCTAAACAAACCACTCGTGACATGCCATGAAAGCGATTTCTTTTCCGGGCATTATGTGGCCCAGGTCACTAATTATACATAAGATTTTGAAAGAATTTGCCAAAAACAACCCAAACGTATTTTACCTCAATAAAGAAGTATTGGCCCAATTGACTCTTTATTTGTAGAGGCTGAATCACAAAGCGCCCTCTGAAGTGCAGAAACTAAACCATATTTCGCGAAGCGTAAGGGGGCAATGAGTTTATGTTTAACCGAAAGTCTTTCATCATAATTTTTCGTTATTATGTAGCGGTTAGAAACACTCAGTGAAAAATTATGTTTGAAGATAGTTTTGTTTAACATGCTATCATAAACGATGCAATTTTGTCCCTTTTAGAATGAACTCTACTGTTTGCGATGCCATGACAAAATGGGAATACCCATTTGTGGTGCTTGCCGTCGACCCATTGAGGAGCGTGTTGTGACCGCCTTAGGTAAGGTTGCTCATTAAACCACATAAACGCAAAGAAAAAAATTGTTATCATATGGATTATTTTGATCTTCCATCCAGGTAAGCATTGGCATGTGGAGCACTTTGTGTGTGCCAAATGTGAAAAGCCTTTCTTGGGTAATCGGCACTATGAGCGCAAGGGTCTGGCTTACTGCGAGACCCATTACCATCAACTGTTTGGGAATCTCTGCTACGTTTGCAACTTGGTCATTCAGGGTGATGTCTTCACGGCCTTGAACAAAGCTTGGTAAGTTGCGAGAGTCTCGAAAAAGGTTTGCCGGGTTGGATGAAGTTCTGAGATTATGGATGATCTTTCAGGTGCGTCAATCACTTCGCTTGCTCGTCGTGCGACCAAAAGATGACGGTGAAAACAAAGTTTTATGAAGTGGATCTGAAGCCTGTGTGCAAAAAGTGTTATGACAAGTGAGTATGCATTTTAATCTGAAACAGAGCGGTTTTTTTTCATACAAATAGCTATTATTAATGGAAATCAGTAGAGGAAAATTTTGCGATTCGCGCC
>NC_081451.1:3481249-3529205 GCF_007210705.1 Tigriopus californicus
CATTTTCTGATTTCATCCCAACGTAAAAATTAAAAGGCCATTTGAAAATGATGACGTGGGAGCAAAAAATGGCAAAGAGAAAATTAATCCATGGAAATACTCATGGTTTTCCTTGACCATCACTCTCAACTTCTAAATATCCACATCTCTCTTATCAAAACGCGTAAAAAGAAGAGGGAAATTCCCCCTCTGAAGAAGGAGAAAGAGGTTTTTTTCTGGTCAATTTTCCGGTTTGCAAGCAGATCAAAACTCATCCATGCTTCACACTTGTCCCTGTCAAACGGTGAGAAAGTAACGAGAAACATCGAGCAAACGAAGAGGTGAAGTGCGCGAGCTTCAAGGGCCTTGCGTAAAAATAAAGATAAAAAGTGGCTCTCATTGATGTGATTCTGAAGAGGCCGATTGCGAGATAGTAGACTCACGTATGTTGTATACGGTAGGTACGTACTTCAATATTGTTTTCGTGTGATGGCCACTACCTGAGACTCTTACTATGCAGCCATTCCCATGTGTCAGTTATCAGTTGGGGCTGGAAAATAGTTGAAGATTTTCGTCAAAATAGTTTGCTTTAAGGTTTTGGACAGCAGCCAAAATATGTTATAATATTGGGGAAAAAAATTGTAATTTGTTTGGCTATTCAAATATTTTGTTGGTTTTCGAGGCAAAAATAATTTCATTAGTTTTCACGTGACAAGAAATTATCATCTTTCTGTTTCAACAACTTATGAACAGCTAGCCAAGAGTAGGCTTTCAAAGATTCATAGTTTTTGTAGTCATTATCACAAAACTTCGACCCCCTCTCCTAATTTCTCTCAGCCAGGTTTTTGTTTCCAATTGTAAGGAATACTTGAGTAAAACAGGTAAAACTCTGAAACTCCCCTGCAAGGTCAATCTGATCAAAAGAAACTTGGAAACATTTAATTTTGAGCTCTACCCATGTGTAACGGTTATTACTTCATGTGAGTTCCTCGGGGAAAAAAATGCCAAATATCAAAACCGGTTGTTCAAGCAAAATAATGGGACAAAAAAGGTAAATGTATTAACTAGTGAAAAAGGAGACAGGCTAAAAAGTCAGCAAAATCCAATCATAATTCTTGCTTAGAGTATTGCCTGATAGTACCTAGCAAACAACACAGATGGCGCAATGACCTCTAGGGAAACGGCCTTCATCTCTCGTAATTTTCCTCCTTATTGCATCAGCATTTGACGGATGTCAAAGCCTATCCAGATATTCTCTCTCTCTCTCTACGAACTGAATTACAAAGTACTTGCTGAAAAAATCTTTCACCTGGCTTGACAAAGTGTGCAATGTGGTGAGAGAAAGAGACAATTATCGGACACCATGGTGCCTCTTTTACCATCATTAGCAATAGAGATTGTTTGGTCACAGGTCTCGATGATCCTCGTACCAAGAAAGATGTTGATGCATGCACTTTATCACCACATCAATTTTAATATCTATCCACCTTAATCCATTTGGTACTTTGTTTTCAGATATCCGCGGGAATTGCGACTTCGCTTGAAGAAATACCACGAGAACGAGGCAGCTCGAGATCAAATTATCTCGCCGAAGTAAATGTGAACGGCCGAAGAAAACACTCAATGGTTTTCAAAGAATTAATCCATGGCTCTCGCTGTAATTGTCCTTTCACTCTTACTAAGCTCCCCCTACCCCCCCCCCGCCCCCGTTAGTGTGTTCAACTCAATTCTTAAAACCATGAGAAGACGGACACTCATTGAAAATAACTCGATTTTAACCCCCTCCACTTGAAAAGAACATAAGAAGAAGAAGAAGGAGAAACTGTGAATGAACCTCTAAAAACACGTCCTGTGTGTGTATTGTATTGTACACAACAATGGTGCTAAACACTTGTATTCTAATAACAATTTATTCCATGAACAAAAGAAAATGTACCTTTTTTTCGACAATGTATGAATATATTTCTCATATGCAATGCTTGAAATATAAAAATAATACTTCCTTAACCATTCAAAATGGTATTACACAGGTCTCTTTTTTTAGGTTTGTTTCAACTGTGCTCTTAAAACTTTGAGTGACTACTTATGATGTCATAAAAGGGTAAGTGACATGTTTTAATCAAAACTCATATCGTAAAAAAGGCATTTGTGTCGCAATCAGTTTGGACCTCATTTGAAACAACATAAAAAGGTATCAATATAATCAATCAGAATCTTGATGAAAGTAGCGTCATTTGGATAATGATAGTGATACAGGCGCTCAAAAATCGTGTTCTCAATGTTTCACCTCTAGATGTCACCCTAATCAGGCAAACACTGACAAAACTAGGCCATGAAAAACATTAGCTTGATTTTATTGAACTAATTTGGTTTCAACCCTGGCTTTGATCCAAAGGAGCTCTTAAAAAGTCTTTTGGTTTCTTTGGCTAGTTGGAATACGTGGTCAAAAATCTAATAAAAAGGCTATAAAATTGTATTTTTCAAGTATCTTTGGTAGCTATGAATAGTCCAGGCAAAAGTAGCAAACCAAACCACTTGAAAATTGATTTATTTATCAGAATTTGTTTTTCAAGATTGGGGTTGCGAGTTGACGCAGGTAGCGCCATCTGGCTCGCTAAAGTAATAATAATCTTTATTGCAACCCCTGGTCATTTGATGGCGTAAAATAACTCTAAAAATAAAACACGATGTATAGACATTATACAAAGGTTGTTGATAAAATAAGAAAAATGTTAAAACGGTAAAAGCAATAAAATAGTTGACTAGAAAGTGATATCACAGTGAGAATGACTAGGATTGGTTCAATGCACATGAAAAAAAGGACGAGGGGAATGACAGACTGTACAAACACAGTTAGGTAAAGGTAAACGATGAAATTCTTGGTTATTGCAGGGTAGAGGATGGGTCAGATTGAACAGATCTTTTGTCAGCTCCCGTCGTTGATGGCATTGGGCCAGGAGCAGGACAAAGGTGCGTGACCACCAATGCTCCGAAGGGATGTCGGGCCAAGGACAATAAGGTGTAAGTAAGTCCTTGACCGGAAGGGATAACTAGTGTCCGAACATCATATCCGGAAAAGTTAAGTTCCTAACACTGTTGGAAACTAACCTTGCCAGCCCAATAGTGAGGGGCTCAGTTTCGCATAGAAAATGCGTCCATTGCGCCAAAGGTTATGATGTACTGTACTAATCTGGGGAAATGTCCTTGAAATTCATACCCAAAGTAAAACCAACTCTTTAGGTGGTTTTGGTTTAATCTACTTCTGACTGATGCTTCGTTTTTTAGTTTGGTTTAAGTGGCTTTTATTACCTTTCTTGAGCAGCAGCTGACTTTTTTTCAATCAAACGGTAAAATTATCCTTGAAGTGTCCTGACATTTGAAATTGAAGGAAAGGTGTTGAAGTTTAAACATTTCTAATAACATTTCAAACACCGCGTTAATAAAGCAATGAAAAAGTAACGTAAGTGCTAAGTATTGTTCCCCACTTAATGTAAACGAAACACTTAGGGGTAAGTTTAATTGCAAGACTAGAAGTGCTCAAGGTGGGGTCTGATCTAACATTTCAAACGCTATTGATTATTTTTGCACCGTGCTTATCGTTATTACTGCTTTCCAGAATTGTTCGGCAAGTGCAGTTATTATGAATGTCAAGTACAAATCCTTTCGCCCCAAAAACTATCGATGTCAGAAGTGGGATTCGAACCCACGCCTTCAGAAGAAGACTGCGACCTGAACGCAGCGCCTTAGACCACTCGGCCATCCTGACTTGCTTATCCCCAATGATTATATTTTTAAGTATATTTTAAAATTATTTTCGTTAAAATATCTTAATAGAAATTGTAAGTAGTCATCCGTGGACTTTGCATTATCATTTGGGATGCCGTCATCAAGCAGGTTCAGTTACGTGAGCTCGTCACATTAAGCGTAAGAGAAATTAGCAAACTAAACACAACCACTAATCACACATTTTCATGAGCCTCTGAACGTCAACGAAACAGAATGATTAGCAGGTGAAAATTGATTTCTGTATCTCAAGAGAAAAAATGGTACCTTGCTCCAAAAACTTACCGAAACACATTGAAAAGCCCATCTGCAACACAAACTCACAAACTCTCCTGGATTATATCCAACTTTCTTGATTGTGAATGGAAGAGCTAACAAGTCCCCCCTCAAAAAAAATGGCATTCAAACCTGATTTTATGGGTTAACATTGGGATGAGATCATTGTGTTCGGTCCAAACTTTCGCTTTCAGCTCAACGCTTCATAGTCCAATGTACTTAGGAACGCTTGAGATGAGAGCAAAGAGCAAACACAGACGGCGATTTCTTTTTGCGCAATCTGGATGGACACTTTCAAGCAGGTTGCTAGAAATCTAGCTATCTTGTGATGAAAGCATGTTCTGTGAAAGATGTGCCTTTGTCAAAATCCCGAGAAAAAAAATAGGCATTGTTGAAAACAAATCCACTTCCTTAGCATCTTGCTGCACATGTTGACTTAGATATGGAAGAGAAATTGCTGAAAGTTGTGCATTATGTATAGTAAACAATGTCGATCCCGTTTCTGTACTGGCAACTTTGACGGACATCAGATTCATTTTTGACAATGATCAACTATGCTTGGTCGAAGAAAATTGTCAGACATTGTACGAGGACCAACAGAGTTTTACTTCGAGGAAAATATGTATTGGTCAACCTAGATCATGGTCGCCATGTATTGGTCAACCTAGATCACGGTTGCAATGTATTACCTAGAAATAAAAACAACGGTTGGTCTCGGTGGTAAGTCGAAGACTCTCTTTTATTCATAGATAAACATGGCTTTATATACAGAAAAGAGCATGCGCTCACGGCTACTGTTCCAAGTCTGTCGCAACATGTTGGAGCATAGAGTCCCTCTTTGGGATCAGGGTGTGGTTCTCTCATGACGATGCTTTAGTTCGTATACAAAAAGAGCTCGCCAAGAGTGGGCATATATTTGGTTCATAGTAACCGATAAAAACCAATTCTTGCTTTTTCGTTAACGGCCAAGGAACTAAACCACTTCTTTTACATCTCTAGTTCGTTTATTCTCTGGTTCGTGTATGCTTTGTAGTGCTATTGATTTTTTTTATTACAGCCTAAGACAGTTTTGGATTTGATTCAACGCCCGATATTGTGCTTGAGCACGTAAATCAAAGTGAGGATTAGGTTTTGCAATTAGTTTGGCAAAAAAACCCTTATTTTTGGCCAAATCAACGATGCACGATTGACTTTTTTGTGACGTATTCTTTGTCATTGTTATGTCCCTAAGGACACACCCCTAATCCAATATATACGGAGGGTTGCATCTTCACGTCCGTTCTATTCAAGATCAAGATTAGAAGGGAGAAAGACAGAGACATAGAGAGAGAGCTCAATAGAGAAAGACAGAGCAGGACAGCTGCATATGCGCATGTGCATGCAATAAAAGTACACACCAGTCATAACGAATTTGTGTCTTCAGAAATAACGTTTATTTATCTTTACATGTCCTGTAATTGTCAGGTTCTAAAACAAAAAATGAGAAAGTTTTCGAGCGATCTTTTTAAGGCTTTTATAGGCGCAGGTAAGTGATACAGTTTGGTGTTAATGATCTGATAACAGTCAACAATAATGCTATTTTTCATTGCTCTTTTTTTGTTTGGGTCCATTGTCATGAAGTTTAAGAGCCTTTTTCATTGAGCGGAGGTAGCACCATCTGCTTCCTCTAAGTGCGAACACATAACATAAAAACGAGAGAATTCACTCTAAGGTGCCAGATTTTAAGCAGATTATCAAGCGAAAAATGTTTTGCCCAAGTGCCATGACAATGAGCCACCAACTCTTCTGGGAGAGGTTTTAAATCCTCTATGGGTAAAATTCCGAACAATTATGGTAAGTAAATCACAACTAAACAAGATGTTGTGTTCTGTTTGATTGAGGACATCCACCACTTTTGTAGTCATTATTTCCAACGAAATAGTACTTGGGATGGGAGTTTCACAAACTTGGGTGACTAACTTTAAGGACATCATTTAGCACAATTTCATGGAAAAAGATGGTGATGAAAAGTCACTGGTATGATAAAAGCATCCTATGTATAGCTCTCTGTTTGTCTCTTTTTCGATTTCAAAAGTGTTTGTAATTTTACGTTTAAAATATTTGAAAGGTCTCTTACAAGAATTGGTGGTGTTTTTATGGTGTTAGAATGGATCACTATTACCTATTAAGTTCAACGAAAAATACCTTCTTAACTTATATTAGAATATTCTCGTGTTTCTACGTTTGTTTTGTCTGCAATGAGAGGATGCAGATGAGAACAATAAGGACTATAAAGATTTATTTAATCATAATTGAATCGGAGTAAAATTGTCGAACTTAACCGTGGCAATAAGCAGTTTGTGACGAAAATCTTATTTTTTTAGTTAACATATCATTTTTTTACATATCATACTTGACTAGCCCTTGAATATAGGGTTTGTCAGGAACTTTGGTCAGAAGAGTGCCCAAGTCTGACTTAAAAGTTTACAATTCCATTTTGTTTGATAGCAATCTGGAACATTATACGCTGGAACCCGCTTATATCGTCTCCGCTCATAACGTCAATTCGTTTGTTTGTTTGTTTGTTCGGAGTCATAAGACAGCTCTCTCGCTCGGCTTGCTTCTGATGATGGGTGTCCCAATTAAGGGATATTCCCGCTCCGTTGTCGCAACCAAACGTGCAACATTAATTATTACCTCTCTCCTTCGGGAATGATCGCAGGTTCGCCCATTTAAGCTGTTAAGGCAGCAACTTATGCTGTAATTTAAACACCGCAAAGAAGCTTGGACTCGGCTCCCCTAGGATCGAAACAGAATTCACAAATTGGAAAGCGGTTGCTCTACCAATGCGGTACCCCAGCAAGCCTTAATTCGCTTATATCGTCGTTTTCCCAAAGTCCCGATTCATTCTTACATTTTTTATATGAATTGACTCTGCCTATATTGTTGCCTCACTCCGGATATATCGTCATTTTTAGGCAATCTTTTTTGCACTATTTTTGCCGTAAAAAACTTTCTTTTCTGATTACACACCACAGCTGAATTAGCTTGTTACTTGAACTATTGAAAGGGATTAACTGGTCTTAGCAATTCGAACTTGAAGACAAAGCACGGATGAAAACTGCCTGCTCATTTGGCTGCCAATCAAGCCGATTTTATCTTGGTCCGGATTTTCAATATGCCTCCAAAATAAAACAATTTTCAAGCCAAAGCAAGGAAGCTATTTTAGAAGCCTTAGATGATCTTCTAAAGATGCCGCTGTAGACTACTCAGGAACCTCCTACATCCCGAGAAATTGACGGTGCAATATCATTGGTTAGAAGAGGCTCACTCAAACGGAAGTACAAAAACTTTGGTTAAGACATCGAAAAAACAACAAAGTATTCTTGATAGTTTCCTTGGAATTCAAAATAAAGATTCAAGAGCTGCCGTCTCGTTTGAGTTATATATCGTTTGAACACTCGTATTTTAAGATTTATTTGCGCATTTGACGTGGTTATGCACCTTGTTGAGAAAATCCGCATATATCGTCGATTTGGCTCGGTCCCGAGAGCGACCATACCGGTATAAGAGTGTTCCACTGTACTTCACTTTCAAGCTAAAAGACCCAAAATAAGATTATCCTCGAGAGCGGCAGCATCCCAAAACTTTAAAGTGTGTTTCTAAAGTGCAATTTTAGCCATCAAAAATAATCTTGTTCCGCGTTGTACAGTACACATCCTTATTTTCACAAATTTCAGATTGAAATAACATTGAAATATTAAAAAGGGTCATCAATTTCGTCTTTTAAATCCAAACGATTGGAATGCAAAGGGAGAATCTGACGGTAGAGCATCGCTGAATAATTTGTCACTCCTGGATCTAGTTGGATTTTGGTTATGGTTGAACCAAGTGTTATGGCTTTTACGCCAGAACCACAGCCATAATAAATCAAAGTAGGTTTCTTGAGGAAAAATGATTTACTACGCAAAGTTACCAAGGATAGTGTTATAAAATAAGACGATACTTGGTAGAAAGAGCTCTTAAACTTTACGCTAATTGGTTCACATTATGAACGGGCAGATAGCGGTTACTTGAATGCTGATTACAAATTGTGATTTTTGAGGGGACTGTTATCATTTTTCGTTTATCACAGAAATAGAAAATAGATCAAAACACTGTTGATTCTCATTTCTGCATTAGAAGTGGAGACTTACAACTGTCTTTGCTTCATTTAGTTTCAACAAGGATCTCATGTATTTATTAACCTCTTTTTAGTTTGTAGCTACCGTTTTGAGAGACTTGAATACTGTTGCCCACATTCTTACACCCTCCATCTAATGATTTTACATTCCGCTTATTGTCGACTCTCACTTTTCTCATTGCTCTTTAAACCATAAAAAAAATCTCTCTAAAGGCTGCCTTTGAATGTCAATGAGGTAACTTTTTATTGACCTCAAATTGCTGGCAAATTGCAAACTACCACTACTAAAAAAGAAGCGATAATCTTTTCGCCTTTGTGCAATGTGTTTCTAATTCTAATTAAATCCCAATCCATTTGCGTCTATCAAGTTCACTCCTTACCGTTCGCCATATGTTGCGGTTATTTACCAATATTCCCAGTTCATAGATGGATATTGTTTAGAAAATCTAAAGCAGACTCGTCTCGCTTTCATGACACATTTTAGCTTGCCTGGACTCACTTTGCCACAATTATTTCAAGGTGCCATGGTGTGTCATGAGGCCGTTTCTAACAGCTTTTGCGGAATTGCTCAAGCAACCGATGTTGCTCTAGATTTGCACCACGTACTGTGTGAGTGAACTCACGATTGTGGACAGTGTCTCCGAGTGTTGTGAAAGTTCGCAATTGAGCAATTCGTTTCTGTCCTTAATTGGCCAATACCGGGCGACATGCTTCGTCATGCTCATCACATCAGTTCTGACACTTGGATGGGGGGGGGGATCTTTAATGATAAATTTCAGTGACCCTTGCTATCAAAAAGATGAATAGAGTACAAAAATTAAGCCCCAAATTTTGGTTAATGAATGTAACAGGGGAAATGATTATGTTCGATTTTGAATTGGGCAATATCGGGCGATATGCTTCGTCGTGCTCATCGCATCCAAGCCTGAGATTTGGATGTGGGTCTTTGAAATATTGTCAGCAGTAGAATGGAGCAATTTTGAAATAGAAAGAATGCTACATGATTCAGTTGGAAGAAACAGCCTCTTTTGAAATGAAACACTTTTGCTTCAATCCAAAATATACGTTGTGGAAAAACATTCCACTTTGCAAAGTAAATGAGAATTCATTCCGAAATTGAACTTGTTAACGAGAATCAGGGCTCGGCGGCGTTACGTCACAAAATGTAATCTAAATGTAAACAAAGACTACCATTGGTTGAAAGAGCGGAAAAGCAAAGTGAAACAAGCAATCCCCGTCAAGGAAAGAGGCGAAGGAGGCGGGAAATTCAAACTGAACGGAAAATTTTGGATGTTCAAGACAACGATTTTGTCCAAAAAATGTTAACATGACATGATATTTTGGTAACATGTTAAGAATCAATCACAATTGGAATCTTATTTGCATCGTACTCTGTGGAAGAGGGCAAAAATTGTTCAGATCAATGCATAAATTTCAAACCAATGTCCTCAGATTTTTTATGTACTGGAAACTTGATGACAGCCAAAATATTAATAACTCCAAATCACCCCTACGATGGATTTCACAAAAGATAATGGCTTCTTTGATTTAATGATCATTTATCGAACGAAAATGAATAGCTCAAATTAAACAAACACGAAGATTTCACCTGACTTAACTCGTCTAAGAATTGGTCATAAACAAAGTTAGTCGCCCTTGGAAAATGATAATGTATAGCCCCTATATTTTGTACGGGCTTTCCTGGAAATGCCTCAGTTTTAACCATCAAAACAGGAGAGCAAGCTTTGTTGCTTCTCAAGGTAGGTTTGATTTGATGTTTTGCGGATATCCTTGCCGCCAATGTGTGAATAATTATTATTGAGTTCTATTTACCACATGTCATGCATTTGCATTTTGAGCATTAATGTTTGATTTGAAATCGGGAGTTAATTGAACAATAAAGGGGGCGAGTAAAAAAGAGACGAGGACATCATTCCTTTGACTGCCTGTTTTCCCATTATGAGGTTTAGTTTCCATCATCGGGTTTACATCCAAGAAAACTCTTGACTTGTATTTACAGCCTCATAGACCACTCGGCCTACTCTAGCTCTCTTTTGTTCTTCGTCTTAAAAGTGTTTTCAGAAAATGGTTATGTAACAATTGTTTTCCTTTACTTATCTGTAACGGGAAATCTTAGAAAAGAAAATAAACTGTAAATAATCTATTTTTCTGATTGCATCTAAGAACCAATCAAAGACGTTATCGATCGATATATTTGTCGTGATAGAAAATTCTTGTATATGGCATTTCAAGTAATTGACCTGGTTGGTTCTTGGTGGCCTTTTCTTGATACAAACATTAATCAAACATGTCAGAATGATGTCAAGTTTAATCATCTGCTCTGAACTATTCTAACCTATTATATGAATGGATCAAGTGTAAAGATGTGAGAAAAGCCGGATTTATCTAGGACTCGTCTCAAATCTCCTTGAGAAATTTGCTTGCTACTCAGCCTGACGGTCGCTCTTTTTGCGCGAGTTTCGCCACACACAAAAAGACTCGCGTGAAAAGTTCTTCTTTTGCTTGGACTTCTCTTAACGGATAAATCAACTTCTTCGCATGCTCAATTGCTCATGTTTTGTGGTGATAAGTGCATCCTCTAATCATTCATTTTGCAAAAAGAAGTCACCTCTTTTTGACTTAAAGAAAGTCAATAAACATGACCGATTAAACGGTGGCTTGTGTGTGCACATCGTTGTTCCCAGCACATTTTTTTGCGGTCATCTCGAGAAGCTATTTTCCCTCTTTGATGCATTATTGTAACTATTTTATGATTTCGACTTCAAAATCGCAATTTGGCAAGAAGTCGAATCCTGATACCTTATTTACGGATGCTTGATGTCTAGAAGATTTGTTGGATGAAAATGAAACTCTTTTCCAGAAATTTATCGGTGACAATGTAATTTTGTAACAGAAAGTTCTCGCCAAAACAATTCATGCCAGGCCATTCAGTTTTGCTATTTAACAAGTCGCCATGGCGAGGGTTTTAGAAAAAGTTTGCATGCATATACATGGGACATAATAACAGGTTAATACTCAGGCTTTTTGAATGAATGACTTGAACCAGTATGATGCTTTCAACTTTACTCAATACACCTTGCGGCCCTCATTGTGGCACCACAAAGAATTGATGAAAAATATCTATTGTGTTGTAATGTAAATATAACTGACTTATGACTATGCAGATTACATATACTATTTCTGAATAAATTTCTCGTCTTGAACTGCTGGGATTCACATCCCAGCAGCGGTAAGGAAATCCGCAAAAAAAAATAATGATAATAGTGTTAATTGTGTAGATGTGAGAAGCTGATAACTTGCCCTAAGGGCCGTCTTTAAAGCTTTTACCTCTGACTTAGCGGATGGACATTACCCACCATGAAGTGACACTGACTCGATATGCATACTGAATGACACGCATACCGCCAAGACAAGAACTTTCAAAAATGAGCCTCATACGGGATTCAAATAAAATCGAAAAATTGCAATATCTTTTCCAGCGATAGCAAAGAGACTCAAAGTTTGTTTTAAAAAATATGATAGGAAAGGACGTCTTTTTGGAGCTAAATATATTTTGTTGCAAACTGTTCGTTCCACAGTTCCAAATTAGTTTCAAACTCGTATCTCGAGGTAAACTATTGGCGATATATCTCACCGATCACAATTGCTTTAGTCAATTTTTCGAATTTATTCGCCGTCACTTGAAGGGCTTGCTGCTGTGGTATACTAGTAAAGCATCCGCCCTCTAATTAACTACCTCTGGTTCGATTCCCGACTACACCATGAGCTGCTGCCTTGACAACATAGTTGGACAAAAGAGGCGAGTTAATAGTAAGTCTGGTATATTCCTCATCTCCAGAGAATGAGGAAGAATCAGGCTACAGTATATACATTGTACAGACATTATATACCACTGTTTCTAAGCAATGCATCCTGACCAGAGAGAAGAGGAGTAAAAGGGTGGCACAATGCAAGGAATGTGGTCCTTTGCAAGTCAAGAAGAGTATACGATAAGATCTTGGCACAATAAAAGCCTTCGTTTTATTGGGACATTGAAGCAGGAGAGGAAGATGACGTCTCCATCCAATTTTTAGAGGGCACTCGTGCTTTTGAGGCTTAATTGTCAATTGCCAAGATATTAAATTGGAGTTCCAATTTATTTATTCATTAAAGAAATGGTTCATGTACCATTCATTGCAGTTCAATAAAATGCCAGTTTTACTCAATAACGTGCCTAAAGAAAATCATTATTAGCCAAAAAGCTGTTTTAGGGCTTAATTCCCTACAATTTTATATTTTTACAATAGACTTTTCGAAACCTTAGAAATGTTTTGTGTCTAATTTTGCGCATAGTTTTTTTTGATTTTTGCATCTCTAGTAAAGTGAAAAGCATTTGTGCTGATATCATCAGACAGCTGCTACTTAAAGGAGCCAATAGTTCAAATTGATTTTAAACGACAATAGATTTACGATAATCCGTGAAATCGAGCGGACTTTTGTTTCACGATCCTCGTTACATTACATTGCATACTATCAAACATTTTTTGAAGATTTCCTGGCTTCCTTGTTGCTCCTCCTCCTGACCTTCATATAGAGCTTTATGTACTCTAGCGGATGACTGCAGAGGACTGGCAGGCTTTTCCGTCCCGATTCACCATCAATTGTCGATAAGTTATGGGATGGAGGAATGACTACGGGCGGCTTTACATTAGGGATAGAAAATTAGAATTGAATCCGGTTGGGATTGAAGTAACACTAGTGGTGGGGCGAGTTTGGCAAAAGACTTGAGTCCCGCAAAGGACTCCAGTCTTTTACTGCACTCAAGTCGAACAAAAAGACGCGTACACCAAAAACTCGCCCCAGCACCAGTCCTACTTCCATCCTCAAACCGGATTCCAAACCGGATTCAATCCCGGGTTTTCCATCCCAGTGTAAAGCCGCCCTAAGTCACTCCTCCCCCTCCTAAAATCAAACTTCGTTTATTCACGTTTTTGGAATAGTCTATTGTACATACCCGTAGAAACCCCCAACTGTTTTTCAAGGACTGGGGCCTGTTACAAATACTCGAGGACATCCCTTTATCGAATCTTCAAAACTAACATTGAGTGATCAAAACTGAAAAGGCAATAAGGCCCAAACTGAGTAAGAACTATACGTATTAGTTTTCAATTTTCAAGAACGACACAAATACCATTGGTAATATCATCGAGTGTCAAAAGAAATAATTCCCAAAGCTTTCGTTTCATGTGTGCAAATCATTTTCTAACCTACATGGTTATCATCTCAGAAGAGAATGAAGTCGGTCATAATGAAATCCTAAATTCCAGCAAACCTTTTCAATTAAAAGCAAGGTAATTATGTTAAACATGTTGCATGGCAAAGCAAGAGTAGGCCAAAGAATTGTAACCTCACAGTTTTTCCGATTGATTCTCGTTTATTTTGAAGCGGGAAGGCAAAAATGTCTCAAGACATCTTCCGCTAAGAAATGAGACAAATCAAACGTAATTTAAAGAAATATATGTTTTGAATAATTAATTAAAGCCTTGAGCCCCCATTGTCTGCACTTTCGCTCCGTGTAGCACAAATGACATTTTATGTAGGTTTTGGTGGAAATTTTCAATCAACTACGAGTAACAAATTGGGAAACTATAAAAAATGAGATTTGGATTAAATGAGACATTCACCAGTAACAAAGAGTTTAACATCATCAATCTCGAGCCGTACGAATTGATGTTTTGAAGTGTAATGTCAAAGAAATAGCGACAAACTGGGAGAATTTGCAAACCCACCAATCATCATGAATTTAAACTATTTGCAACCTGAAGAATAAGTAGGTTAGTCGGGAAAGTGGATGAATCCATCTCTGACAAAGGGAATTGCATCTCGGAAAATTGAGAAAATGAGTTTACATACAGTTGCATTTCATATTGAGATGTAATGATGGATGATATATTTTTGGCCAATGGCTTGATTCATTCGTTGCCCTTGCTAGAGATCAAACTGATCTTCTCCAACATGGCGGCGTCCCTCAAGGTACCAATTTGTCACATCATCAATAGAATAAGTGCTTCAGAATTCTCTTTTGTATCGAACTGCTTAAAAGGGCGTAATGAGATAATGAAACCAAATCCCAACTTAAAAAAAGATTGCTTTTGTGCGAGCACCTTTCCATTATGCTAATTAAGTTTTTAGTGAAAAAATCATGCACAATGGCGGAAAACAAACAATTCACAAAATAAATGCTTCTTTTAACGAGCAATTCTGTCCCAAAAAAGGCTCAGTACATGCCCGAAGACAACAAACATAAAGCTGAATTGATGTGAGATTTTCTTTATTTCTAACTTTTTGTTGCCTTTCGGCAAAGGCAAAAATATCTCCAGGACAAATACTTTGATTTCCAATTTGCTGGAAAATCAAGACCCAATCTTGAACCTTCGCGAACGATACAAAAGTATTCATCCGAATGCAATAACCCGAAGCGTGGTTCCAATCCCGTTTTATCGTCTTTTTTTCGCAACCAAAACGTGACCATTTAGTCGTAGGGAATTGTCTCTTGCGGTATGAGCTTGAAAGTGAAAGAGAGGCGTTCACTCACGGCCAGGGGAAAATTGCCCCTAACTGCTGATCTGCCCAGGTGTGTGTAAGACAATGAGAAGCTCGGTTCGTCAACAAATTGTCACGGTTTGAACACTGATCCTGGATGCAATGAACAAGTGAACGGCAGGCCGAGCGCGTTGGTGTCTCGGTCAATCGGGATCATTTGCCACAAGTCTGAGGACTCCTCAACGTGTGTGTCTCTCTTTTGTCCATCCTTTGATTGCCAATTGACATCAGCTGAACAGGGCCCAGATCTTCATTCCATCCGCATTTTGTGACCAGTGACCACCGTCTCTCCCGAACTCCTTCATCAGCACAAAGCAACTGCTGCGACCCCCATATCTCATCTACGTACTCCTTCACTGTAAGTGTGTTCCAATTCAGTCCCATAGGTTGCGCATTAAACTATGTTCTAATTTCATCAAGATTTTTACAATAAGCATTATTCTCTAGTATATCAAATGTACGTATTGTGGATCAGCAAAGAAAAGCAGATCAAAAACTGAAGCCCTTTTGGTTGCTGTATGTACATTATGTGTCGGAATCGGTTAGCATGACCGAAATCGAAGAGAGCTTTCGATCCATCACTACAAATGAATGATCAAGAAAACCGAAATTTTTAAATGGCAGGTCTAGCTTCTTTATAAGGCATTGCAAAACCATTCAATGTTAGGGAAACGCAATACATTTAACCAAATGGTAGATTCTGAGAGACTTATCAGTGGACCGCAAACGACTGATTTTTTCACAATCCGCTAGACCGTCAGCAACTCGGCACAAATTATAAAATATCTTGTCCTCTATGTGAGTGAGGTTAACAAAAATCTCTAATTTTTCAATGGGATTGACGGCTGTTTCTAAGGAACGTTTCCGAATGAAGGTATTTTTCTCAGATTAATGGTTGAAATCTAGGATTTTGGAGAGTCTTCTAAGATGAATGTATGCGAATATCAAGTCTTGACCTCGAAATGGAAATTGATCAATAAGAAGTCAAGTCTATTGGATCAGGAAAGGGAGTAGTCATACTTTTTAGCGTCGACATTGTTTCAGCAACTTTTTTGATGAAAGTTCCTTTTTTGGAGGGGAGAGGGGGGGGGGGTTGGTTACTCGGCGTAAAATGTCTAAAGATTGTTCTGTCGGTTGTTTGTCCATTTCCACGAAGGAGTCGGTTTCATTGGATGGGGCAACAACTTTTCCTCTCCATCCATCAAGGTGCAAAGTGGTGCACAAAAAGACGTCTTAATTGTCACGAATAGAAACCAAATTTTAGTCCCCCCTCTCCCATATACAATAGTTGGTGTTGTTTGAGTTGACGGGATCGTCTCCGGTTGTTTCGACATTTTCACTTTTCCCGCCAATTTGGGATGCAACCCTGGGCATCATCAAACTTCAAAGCCTTGGCGGCCGATAGATAGATAGATGGATGGATGATAACTGTGCTATGTCAGTACTTTCAACGTGTGATGTTCTCTAATTGCTCATTCTTTATGATTGCACATCGAAAGTGCATTTAAGTGAAATTTGATGAGCCTCACCGATTGAAATGGCCAGGGGTTGGCGAGGTCTCAATCCATCTTCTGGATGCACGCCATTGCCCACGTCGGCCTCTGGAGCATGATAGCTTCGGGCAAGCCAAAGGTCGACCAACCACATGTGGTGCTCGCACTTGGTGTGCTCATACAGCGGACTGTTTTGGTGTGAGGTTGGATTTCGAGTAGATCCTCAGTCAGATCTAAGCCTTTGAGTTGAGTGGCACTTCCAAATGTGGTTGAGTGGATAGGTGGGCACTTGAGAATAGTTGGTCTACTTCTAGTCATACAAGAGTCAACGAACGCTTTGACACTTGCACTCCCCAACCGTACATACTGACACTCATAACTGTCTTTGATATCCCTCGACTTGGTCATTGACATCTCTTAACTTGGTCAATTGATAGTTCGAAGTGAAGTGAATCGACACTTGAAGCCAGTCATCATCATCATCGTCAACAACATGTCCAATCAAGCTAGCCAACCTTCAACACCCGAGCAATACTTGGCATTGCCTCCGGTGACTGTGGACACGGCTGCCTCTGAAAGCCGCTTGGTTGCCAATGGCAATGCTAATGCCAATGTCCAAGCCAGTGACATCCCAAGTTATGGGGGAGATTACTATGAATACTACTATGATACACCTGCAGTGGGGGTCGTTCAGGAAGCGGAACAACCCAACCAAGGTTTGACAGCCCCTGCCCTGGATCCTGAACCCACTGGATATGCCCTAGGGACAACAGGAGTGGCATCCCAAGATAATCAACTCCAGGACTCCACCAAGGTGGCGCAACGCATGAAGTTGGCGCAAATGAGAAGGCGATTGCGACAGAAGTTGATGAAACAACAACAGGAGCAAAAGCAGCTTCAGGAGCAACAACAACAACAACAACAACAACAACAGCAACTGGAGCAAAAGCAGCAGCTGGCCAACTCAGCGTCTGGATTTCAAGATGAATACGCTTCAGAACTTGGAAGTGGTGTCTCCGGCATGGGGCTGGGGGGACTGGGGGGTTTGGATGACAGTATCATGGATTATTACGATACCAGCCTCAATTTGGGAATGGGGGACGCCAACCTCTCCCCCAATATTGGACAGCGTCGTGGCGTCACAAAGAAAGGGAAGAAAATGAGACGCCTCGGCGGTGTCAGATATGGTGGCCTCAATGCCCTCGGCAATGATCTTACAGAGCTTGGAGGCAGTGGTGTTGGCACCGGTGCCAGTCTTGGCTCTGGCTTGGGAAGTGGAAATGGGCTGGCCAATTATGGATTGGGAGCCCCAAGTGCTCAGTTGTCCCCTACTTTGGGAATGGCTGCTGGTGGTGCGGTTGGTTTTGGCTTGAATTCTCGTGGAGGTCATGGCCATAGAGGAGGCCATGGAGGCCACGGGGGTTACGGACACGGAGGCCATGGCGTAATTGTCTTGAAGAAGAAGAAGAACACCGATGATGACAACGGCTTGTTCAGTTATTTGGAAGATTTGTTTGGTGAATTGGACATTGATTATGAAACTTTTGCTCTGCTTTTGGGCGTGGCTGGAGCCATTGCCTCGTTTGTGCTTTTCACGGTCATTTCAAGTGCTGGCCGGAGAAGGAGTCTTCCAGGCGGTTCGGTGGGCGTTAGCTGGCTCAATATCCTAAGCGATTTTGTCTACCATGGTAAGCAGTCAATTACATTTTCGGTCTTGCAGCTTTTGCTATTTGTAGTACACGGGAAAAGGAAAGTGGCCAACGAGTTAGCACGAGTATCTCGTTTTTTGTGGTATTAGGTTCTCATGCAACGGATCCATCACCGATAGATGGCACGTTCTTGTAGTTGCCGAACAAATGATGGTGGGTATCCCACTCCGTCACCTAGTAGACGCCACCTATCGATTTCGAAACGGCGAGTGACGAGAGTAAGAGCCGTTTGAACATAAAACTGTTTTCCCTTTCATCGGCAACACTCACTGTCATCACGTCCGTGAGTTGTTCGACCAGGTATTAATCCCGTTGGATGCGCATCCCGTCCGGTTTGGTAGGATGGTTGAAGGGCCCGTTCAATGGGAAAGGAGAGCCCAACCACACGGTGGTTCAAGTAGCGAGATTTTCGGACGCGCTTTTCTTGTCTGGGGATGGTTTGATTGGTCCGTGCGTGCATAGGCAAAACCATTGGCTGGCTAGGAAACATTTGCCATGCGTCAATTGGAAGATGGTAGGGAACAATATCCTTACCGGCGAGCCCTGTTCTTCTTCTTGACTGACATGCACAAAAGCATCTTCGTCTTCTTCATATTCTTGAATTGGTTTCACTTCAGTAAGAAACAGGGTCAGTTGTTGGAAGCACTCTTACTTGCCTTCGATCTGAACTTGTCCATCCGTGGTTGTTGCTGCTGGATGGTGGTGGTAGTCTGAGGTGTGGAGCGACAATCAAAAGAAATCAAAACCCTCCAATAGATATCTCCTCTGGAATATATTGTGTGTAGTGAATCAACACTTAAATAGTGTCCAAGTAGACCTGAATCAAAAAATACCAGAGATCAACATGCCTGTAAATGATAGTAACCAAGCTCCTGCTCCTCAACCCGAGGCTCTTCCCCATCCTGAGAGCCTGGTGGAGGCTAGTGATCAGAGCGATATGATCCAAATGGATCTGACCAACTCGGAGTCGAAGGCTTTGCCTTCCCTGAATTATGATTACTATGAATACTATTACGACTTTGCCAGCAAAGCTCCTCCAGCAGCCTCGGCCAAATTGGATAAGGCCACCGACACCCCTCTCAGTACTTCTTTCGGCACTTCCATAGGCCAGGGAGTCAAAGCCTCCAGTGCAATTTATGGCAAGCAAAACCAGGGAAGCACTCAAGCCTCTACGAAATTGGCCCAAAGAAGAAGAATGGCCCTTTTGAGACAACAATTGCAACAAAGATTGGCTCTTCAAAAGCAGAGGCAGCAGCAACTCCTACAGAAGCAACAGTTGATTAATAATAGTTTTGATTATGGGGAGCCCAATGCCTTTTAGAGCACAAATGCCAATGACAACCTGGGAACGCTGAGCCAAGGCCACGCTTCAGGACTAGGAACATCAAGGATCAAGGATCGTGTCAGTTTTGGATTTGACTCCGGGTTGGATACTCAAGATTACTACGATGTGATGCTTGAAGACCCTTCAGCTACCAGTCTTGGTAATCGACAAGGATTGGGAGTAGCTGGATCCTTGGGCAAGAAGAACCAAGGGAAGCTGAACCTCGTTGGCACACGGCGATTCGCCCAAGGATCAGCTGATTTTGGCGACTTCTCGGACCTCTCGGGCTTTGGAGGTGGCTCTTCTGGACTTGGGTCATTTGATGCGAGTGATTACTCAGATCTTTATACGGACACTGAGCTCGGTCAGCTTGGCCTCACGGCTCTTCCCAAACGTCGGAATCGTTTACACGCTGGAGTTGGAGGTGGAGCCGGGCTTGGTGCTGGAGCTGGACTTGGTGCTGGAGCTGGACTTGGTCTTGGGCAAGGCCTGAATTTAGGCGTGGGAGCAGGTGCCTTAGGAGGTGTAGGCGCTCAATCCCTCGGCCTCACAAGTCGTCATGGCGGTAGCTATGGACATGGTGGTTATGGTCATGGAGGAATCATTGTGCTCAAGAAGAAAAAGAACTCGGACGATGATGGTATGTTCGGTGGCTTGACAGACATTTTCGGCGATTTGGACATCGATTACGAGACCTTTGCGCTCATATTGGGTGCGGCTGGAGCCCTTGCCGCTTATGTTCTTTATACCGTGATCCTCGACGCCGGTAAAAGAAGCTTCGGTAGAGTCCTCATTGACGACGGCCCCAGTTTTCTCAGCCAGCTCTCCGATCATCTTTGGTCCGGTAAGAGTCTTTTTTGTTGTTCTTCTTTAAAATGAAAGTGTCTGGGAGCGCTTATCGCGTAGATCTGTTGAGAAATTTGAACAATGATAATTGGATCCAAAGCGAACGTGTTCTCATAGTTGAGGGCCCATTGGGATGATTGGCTTTCGCATGGTTGTTTACAAAGAAGTTGATAGAGAGAAAAGAGAAACATTTTCATCATATGTTGGCGAAATTGGTGACATTCACACTTCGCAAGGATTCACAAATGTGATTGAAAAGTAACGTTTTTCATGGCGAAAGTGCAAGAGTGCTTTATCCTTGCACTGGTATGAAAGATAGACACTTTAGATCATCATCAATTACGTTTTTTTTACACTTACTTTCACCACATGTTGATTCATCCAAATCAAATGACAATTGTAGGGGTTATCAGGCGTCAACTTTAAAACATCACAAAGCACAGATAAATAAATGTCAAGCACCTTCTTCAAACATAACAATGCGCAACCTATCAGAAACATATACTGACAAATCCAGCGTCAATCAAGCTCCTAACCTAATCATGAACGGAATCGTCAACTTCATCACTCATCTGAGCCAAACTGCCGGTCAAGGGCGATCCTCACAAGCTGGAGCCGCATCCACTGATGTGGAGGCCGCAGCTTCATCTGGATACGGTCACTCTGGCTACGGCGGTGGCGGCCACTTTGTATATGCTGATGAGGAGGAAGAATGCGAGACTGGCTTGAACCCCTTCCTATTGGCTGCCACAGCAGCCATAGCTGCGGGTGCCGCATTCTTGATCTTTAACCAAGTCACTACTGGGGGCAAGAAAAAGAGATCTATCGCCGATGTGTTCAGTTCCACCTTGGAGCTCATGAGCAAAATATTCGGCAATGGTGAGTTTTTTGATGAGTTTTAAACTGGTGTTAAACGTGAACGTCAGACTTTAAAGGCAGCAGGTAAGTCAGTAGGTGCGACTCTCCCAACCTCGATCAATAATTTTGTACAGTTACACCAGACTTTTGTCTCAGGTACTGATGAGGCAACAGTTTTCTGGCTCATGTTGTTTCGATCGTTCAGCTTGGAAGTTACTCAAGCTTTTGGCATTGGTGACATTTGTCAATTTGTGTTATTGGCGATGATGTGTGACACACCTCGTTAGTTGCGAAATCAATACCTGGAGGCGTTAGTTAAAAGGAAGTGCCAAATGATGGAGGCTCAAGCTCAAAAATATGCCTTGGCATTTCTGAGACTTTTCGGCGTGAAAGGAGGTTGCGGGACTCGAATTTATGTCCCTCCCAACGATCCGAACCGCTTGAGAAGAGTGAAGTCCCAACAGAAGCAAAATCACCTCTCACTGTTAGAGGGACCTATCAGCTCAGGATCGGAGGACCATTCCGTAGCTTATGGCAATCTAGCACCAATAGATGACAGCCATATTAAGTACGTTCAATCCTACGAATACGATTGCAGCACAGGCGGGATTAATCCCTTACTGGCCCTGGCCACATTAGGCATCACACTCGCAGCCACCTACATTTTGTTCACTCAAGTGACTGGCCGGAGGCGAAGAAGAGATCTGAGCTTCATTGCTATAATCGGCTTTGAATCCCAAGGTAAAGTCCCGCTTTTGATATGAACCACCTAACTGATTTATGTCCTGGTTGAGGGAAAGTGAAACTTTTCTCAAATGCGCTGTGAGAGCCTCTCCAGAATCCAATGCAGCTAGGCAGGATTGAGAGTCCGTAGTTGTTCATTTGGTGAGGGCATTTTCCCTGGGAGAAATCTCCCTCCAAAATCTCCAGGTAGTTGGCCTGGTTTCTTGGCCAGCGAGAGCGAGTGCTCTCTGAGAACGGCGAGAGGCGTGAGGATGCTCTGGTAGTGGTTGTTTGAGTTGATGTTGCTGATGAATTCACGTTAGTCAAGCACGAAAATGTGTAGGAAACGGAATTTTGTAACTGTGCTCATGTTGTGTTTGTAATCATGTGATTGTGGATTGTGGACACAAATAGTGGGGCTCCTTTTATGCCGGACCTTCAGGGCAAGTATCGGAAGGTCCTCAAGGATAGAACGCCAACTCTCCGATTGGGTGACTATCTCATTCACTTCCTGAAAGTTCATATTGATCAAGAGAGTGACGAGCCAGAATTGGCTCTGCAAAGCCTGAGTCATTCCCGGAAGATGAGTAGACGACGCAAAAGCAGTCGAAAGTCCTCCAAGAAGAGCAGAAAAGGTGGCACTTCCTATTTACCGATTGTGGTCTTGAATGCCCCCGGACCTTCGTCCTCCTCGGGACGTAAATCAGTGCCTTATGAGGATCGTGTTTTTCGCCATCGAGTCAGAGAAGACGAGGGTGAAGAGATTCAGTTAGATGAGGTAGAGGTCTACGATGGGTCTCTTTATGACTTCAATCGGAGCCAACGCCGAAATCGAGAGCGATATCGATCGCCACCCCGTCGAAGTTATAGTGATAACAGACGATATGACTCCGGACCAAGAAGACCCTATGACCGATATAGAAGCCCCCAGAGATCCCGGAGACGACGACCATATTCTGTTGACAAGTATTATGAAAACCGATCTGATAGTCCACAACGATACTATTCATCCTCTTATCAACGCCACTACACGTAATTCCCTCACTATCGTTTGAGATTTGTTATTTTCTCTCCACTTTCTATTTTTAAGTAGTAATTTCATTGCAATTAGGAGAAAAATTTCAAATCTCAAACGATCATTTGGGTTCAATTAGACCTGAGCTTACGACAGAGTCCCAACGATTGCCTCCAAGTAATCGGAGGTCGTATCAACCTCCACCGAACATGCCAGGGGCCTTCTTGCAACGACGAAATGGGCCTGATCCACCAGGTTTAGGAGTCAATAGAGCGCCATTCCTGCCCCCACCCAATCAAATGTTTGCCAGCTACACCCGTGGACAAGGTGCCATTTCTAACCGAGTCAATGACATTATGAACCGTTTATAGCATTTGTTCATTAGTTTTTGTAAAAATTGGTATCAACCAGAGTAATTGAGACGGTCAATAATGTCATTGATTATCCCTACCCGCGAATTAGGACCGAATCCTAACTCGATCAATCCAATGTTCAATCGCCCATTTGTACCTGGTCCTCAAATGTTTGGGTCGTTTGATGGTCGAGCTCAAAGGGCTGCTGGAGGAGGAGACAGTTTTGATCTTTTTGACGGGAACAACGTGTTCCTTTTAGGTGCCATAGCAGTGTGCATGTTCTTCTTGAACAGGCAAATGAATGACGACTTCAAGAAACGAAAAAAGCGACAAGTGTCATTTCTGGACAACCAATATCAAAAGGCGAACACCCTCGTAACAGGTATTGTGATTGTCACTTTGATTCTCCACTCACTCTCCGTCTTTTCGAATAATATACCGTTTTCGGCAGTTTTATTGACGGGCCTCTCCGACTCACTTTCTCTGATGTTGATGTGACGTCAGAGAAGAAAGATATTATTTCGCTCTACTCTCGCAACCTAGTAATATGGGTCGCGTTTTCTCGCATTTATGTGCATATGCAGAGGATAAGACATGCAAATGTCGTCGTGTTCTGATTTCTAGTAAAGCGTTTTTGGATGAGAGCAAACGCTGAAACAGTTGAGAGGGTGGCAACGTTATGTTGTGCTTCTCAAAAGGATGAAGAGAGTTGCAACCTGTTGCAACTACACCGACCCACAGTAAGTACGTACCAAGCAATGGCCAATGGTGCCAACCACGAAGTAATTGTTTCGCCACTGACTTGGAAGCTCAAAGATGCGTGTCAGTTTCTTTCCGGCACTTATCTCTGGAAGATGTGGTTAAAAGTTTGTCAAATCAAACCTCATGTGTGTGTCTAAACACGAACCAGACCTAAGACCTGCGAGGGTTAAGAGGCAGGGTCGGTACTACTATGATGGTGATCCGTATTATACATCGTCCCGGGATAGGACTTACTATGCCAGTCCCATGGAAGTGTTTGACGACTCCTACGCCCCTTATTACCGAAACTATCACCCTGCACCGGATTCGTACAACTCGTTCTCAAGGGACTCTTACCAAGAAACCAGGCCCTATTACAACCAATACCCACCGGCACCAGCGGTGGCTCAAATTCCATACAGTGCCACCTATTATCCCGGGTATTACGCCGGAATACCCGGGGCTTATAGCCAAATGCCCTCTAGTCAAAGTGGTGGCACTTATGCATCTTACAGGGAAAAGTCCTAACGACCCTTGACTGCAAACTGGTCTGTACCATTCATGAAGTAGTTGCTTTATCAACGATTTTTTGTTCCACCCCCCTTTGCCCTCTTTCTCATGAAGCAAGTAACTGAAGATGTCATGGTTTGTGATTTGCTATGTCACTCTTTTTTGTTGTTGTAACATGAGCAGTTTCTTTCTTCCCAGATTTAATGATTCGTTGGGAAGGGTCGTTAGGAACGAACACGGATGAATATTTATAGCGGGCATGGAAAAGACGCAATATTTTGTTGTAAAGATGACAATCTCCCAGTGATGTTATTGGGACTCTTATCAATAGCGCTGTTCCTCAATTCTGTGATTACAATGGCCTTAGGACGAAAACGTCGACGAAAAAGGTCGTTTTCCGATATTGTGCTTGAGACAGGCTGGCCAGGTATTTGGCTCAATTTGGCTCAGTCACAAATACTGAATGTTCAGATGATGCATTTTGGCTCTTACATTTTCAGGATTGGAGGATTTTGAGGGAAAGATCGAGAAGATTGCCGGAGGAGTCGACAAAGATGAGAACAGCTGGTTGAACAAACTGTATAAGCAATATCATGGCGAAAGTCTGGCCGAGACTCTTGAAGACGACAACTCTGCCGAGGAGGATGAAGATGATATCGCCGAATTAAATGAAGATGAAGGTACCGCTTGGGGTCCACTGAGCACTCCCTGATTTGACAGAGAGACTAACTTACATATTTTTGGATTTAGAATTAGTGAAAAATCGAGCCTTCCGAAAGAAGCGATCCCATGAGGAATTGGCCGCCGAATCTGCCAAGAAGGAAGAAGAGGATATCCAAGCCATTTTCAACTCGGTGGAAACTACATGCAGCACCAAATTTTGGCGTTGTGTCTCCAATGTGGTCGAGGGTGGAATGAAGTACACTGAAATGCCTGGAGGTCTCACCGGAGCCATGAAAAAGCACTTGATGAAGGTCGTGTTTGCCGGTGGAATTAACAACATGTGGGACTCGCTTATGACCGTGCCAGAGGTAATTATATCAATGTTTTAGAAAACGAACGAAATTGAGAATCATTGAGATATTCGGTTTTTTTGTAGGCTCGAAAATTCCAAAAGTGCATGGCCAAGCAGAGTGAATGCAAAGAGTATGAGATCCTTCAAAAGGCTCTCAAGTCCGAAAAGGCCGAACCTCAACGAATTATAGTGGTGCCAGAAGCCATCCAAGTTGAGGATGCTGAAGAATAGATTGGTCTGAAATCTTTCTCCAGGGATCTACGTGAAAGTATTACTACCGGAAAACAAGAATAAGCTGAACAGCAAAACGCCAGGGTGGCGACCCTGCGTCAAAATATGTCGTCAAGACCAAAAACTTAACACTGCAGACCGAGTGTTGTGTGAATGTTACCTTTAATAAGCCCCCTTTTCATGCTAACGCTTTCGTGCAATAACTTGTAGAGAATCTCAAAAAGATGCTTTGGAACCTCTCAGTATTCTACCATGACTATTTTGTGATATCGTATTCCAAATGTGACCATTCTGATTGCAGACATTTAATACCACATCACCCCATTTTGCATTTGACTGTAGGCAGCTAAAGAGAACCACCCCTCGATCTACGAACCAAATATTGTATAGGACCTTCCAATTAATATATTATTTGAATCGCATACTTGACCATTGATTAGCCATGAAATGTTATTTGTTCACATTTGTTTATGTGTATGCTAAAGTATATCATCTTTAATGCCAATTCTCGTCTGTGCCTTAAATTAGAAATAAAAACCCACATTAACTCTCTCCTGTTTTCACTTGCTGGTTTGTGTGGAGGCAAAGATGTTTTCTGTCTCTGGCTTCGAAATAAATAAATCTAATTCAGACCAAACTGTCTCCATTAAGACTACAGAATAGTTATGTGAGCGACGGTCTATCCTGCTTTCAATGGAAGAAAGTGCCTAAAGTAGTTTGATGATTCCCCTGAAGAGAGCCCGTTAGGGTTGAATAGGTTATCGATGAGAAAATACAACTTTGAATGTAGTATTTTGACATCTTTAGGAGCAATGACATTAATAACTAAGCTGTTTTGCTTCAATCCTTCAACTTCTCAGTGGTGATATGTTTCGAGCCGGACAGATTGCTTTTTAGCTTAAGGGACCTCAGTGAGGACTCCCTAGCAAAAGAGGATAGAGAAGTAAAAAAAACCCTTGCTCGAGTGTCAAAACGTGACCCTGTCTGACTTGGACACGAACACATGGTTGCTTTAAGACTCGTTCTTTGATTATTCGGTTGAACCTTTTTCGCACAAGTTGAGAGCCCTTACTGAGGTCCTTCAAGCTAAATAGCTACTATGAGTTGCATGTGAAGCATTGGACGGAAATGTCTATGTAGGAGCTCCCGGATTAAGAATGGGTTGACAGTTTTCCATTAATGGCCTATATTGGTAGTGGTTTTGTTTTCCCTTGATTGGTCTTGAAATTAAGCCTTGAAGGCCATCGAGCCACCTAGATTAGTGCTTCCAGATGTTTGACGGGCAGAATGAGATACCCCACGTGGTTTCGTGAGCACTTATTTTGAATTGCGACCGGGTAAGATATTCACTTTTTCATCAGTAGATACCTTCACATTCTTCCAAGTCGAGGTCCAAATGCAACATAATACGTCTTTTCACGCGTTTACAAGAGTTAGATCGAGCAAGATAAAATATTCTTCGTATATTGGACTATTGTTATAATAGACTATTTTTGAGACACTTGATGTCATGGCGTAAAAATATAAAGGAAATATAGTTGATTCCGAATAATGTGGATAAAAGTGACATACCTTGCTACATAGTTATAGTTGCACATAGTTAATCATAATGCCATGATTATTCTGAATTCAAATATTGAAACTATTAGTATCCTACTTGAGATAGATGAAAGCTCACATGGCAAGCTTATTGTTTCACTAATAATCAATGAGCCAAAAGTGATTGGCATCAATATAGTTCGATCTTAAATCTCAGTTAGAATCAGACATTGTCAAAGTACTTGACCAAGAAGTAAAATGTAAAAGCAGCAAAGAGCAAATTCTTTTTGAACTAGATTTAAATTCATATTTTCGTACATCAAACGCACCAGAGTTGAAGCAAAGACCAGAATGAATAAGAATAATTATACGTATCCTGAACAATAGGAAAAGGCCCAATATCTAGATAGCATAAATCGTGTGAAAGGTTACCATGTGTTCCCACTCCGCTCGGACTACATTTCTAATTGAATTTAGGAGTTCGTTCAAGATGCCTCGGTAGTAACTTGTGACATTTACATATTCCACTTTTCTTTTACCACAAGTGCCTCCCGGGCTCTTCTCTCTACCTGACCAAAATAAAGGGATCTCTACAATTTATTATATTTCCTGAAAGCAAAATGTTTCAGAGGTACGACCAATCAGTGCGATCAAAATACTCTAGCTTAGCGGAGAATATCCGTCTCAAGCACGTCACAACACTGTGAACACCATGCTCCTTCATTTTGACTTAACCCGATGGGCGGCAAAGTAGCACCCAAAAACATTTTTGTGCGTTTCCCAACTCTAAAAAAATATGAGGGACAAAGGGCAACCTTCTTTTCGAGGTTGAAGCATATGTAGCATGTCTTCTAACAAGGACAGTTCATCGCTTATTTGCATGGCGCTCTAAAGACTCTTTTTTTCTGAATGTCAACAAAATGTAGTAAGGAAACCAAAATTGAGCATCGATACATGTAGAGTCCCTTTATAGACGTTTTACTTTGTCAAGAAACTCAGAGTACAAATGAAATCCTTAAGGTCATCATTCAAGAACACCTTGTGAAAAAGGAATAAAGTAGCAAATTTAGATGGATATTTCTCCCCCGCTAAACAATTCCAAGTTGCACGTCATCATATAAAAAAAACTCTTATGATCTAGCCTCCATCGAAAGTTGTTTCCTAAGGGCCAATGATCGTTTATTTAGTTGTCCATCGCAAACTCGTTCAAAATATTGTGTTTAACTGGAATCCCTACTAACATACGTCATGGGAAGTAACTTTCTTGCTTTCAATACTCGCCACTTCTTTTACTATTGAGCTTGGCCTTTTCGATGTAGGTTACGGTGTCTGAAAGACTTGAAGTTGAAAATTGAAAATAAACCTTTTTTTAGCAAATATTTACCTTCAGCCCTTATTGACTTGATCAGTTTTTGTTCTCTTGGAACAATTATAACAATGAAGAATTCGAAAAAAATAAAAAAGGAGTCAAGGATGCACTATTTATTTTGCTTGAACAAGGTCTTCAGAAAAAGTGCGAATCAATTCAGTTGTATACGGCGTGTATTTTTTCAGAGTTCAAATGAACACACACAGGAGAGTTCTTTTGACATTTGGAAGAACTGTTTTCGAAAATTGACATCTTAAATTTCTTTTGATTGATGTTCAATAAATTTCTGACCTTAGTTTTTAAGAAGAAGGAAAGTAAATGGCAATCGAAAACAGCAAATTGTGTGGGCATTTGATTTCAGATATAGCAAGGGCATTTTGGAGCATAAACGACTAAAATAGGACCATTTATTCTGATTTAAGTCAGTGGTAGTTGAATACATCATTTCATGATCCGTTTTCAAGTGGGCTCAAAATTTTCGTACAATTGGTTTCTGCAAAATTACAATTTTTAAAACACGTTTGGACATGTAAGCTTTTAATTTGCACTAGAAATCCATATAACAATAAATCAAAATTGCTGCTTATGGTTCTGAGAGGTAGAAAATGCCAACTTTATTCATATAAATGCTTGGGGTCTAAAACGACATCTTCGCTCAATCTCTGAGCAATCTTTCTTTGAATATGGATTTTTACTTGGTTTGGTTCTAGATATTCAGCAGAGGGGCTCTCAAAGGGATTCTGTCATGAGCTCCGTTGCAACCAAACGTTTATTTTCAATGTCAATTGCTTAGCAGTGATTAGAAATTGATTTAAATATTAAAAGGGATGACCAGCAAACGAATCGGAAACCATATAAATGTTTGTTGATGAAATTTAGTCTCAACTTCGTACATCCGGTTTCTCCAAAAATTCAAGGCACATTTCAATCAACCACACAAGAAACCTTTTGCCTTGAAATCTTGGAACAGATTTTGCTCATGTCTTTGCAAGCATTGTCACAAAGCATGAATATAATACACAAATGTTTTACAAAACATCGAACTCAATATGCTCTGCTGACATTCAGCTGCACCGAAAAACAATATAAATTGACTAACGGACGGAACAACAAGCATCATTCCTATCATGAAGGTCTTCGTAGCAGTTCTGGCCCTCTTGGGCTCCCAATTCTCCGCCGTCTCAGCCTCCAGTTGCAGCGCTTGCGTGTCCAAATCCGATCTGCAGAGCTCGGCCCCTGGCAAGGCTGGTATGATCCAGTCCGATGGACCTTGCTTCCCCTACAACTTTGGAAATGGAGTGAGTACCATATCTTGAGAGGTTCAATTGAGGCAGGGTTTCAGAGAGTTTTCCTTTTAGCCTGAACCAGTGTGCTTCATCAGCCCCTTGGCCACAAACTACCAGGTGAGGTTTTGCAGCGAGACCGACCCCTTGTGCCGACTAGGAGCCTATGCCAACAGCGCCCCTCTACCCGTCACCCAAGCTTCCACTGCTCCTTCCGGAGCTACTTACCCAGTCAACGTTCATGGTGGATCTCGATCAGGTTGCACACCAGTCTCCTTCAATGTGAGTCCATGAAAGGTTCCCCACCCTAAAATTCACTATTGGACAGGGAAATCCTGACCAGAATGAAATGACCTATTTTATTTTAGGAGAATTGTGCCGCTGACAAGAGTTACTTTGCGGCTCGATTTGGAACCACCCACACCATGGCCGTGGACAGCTATTGTGGCGCTGGATCCGCTTGTAATGTCACTTGCAGTTACGGCATCTTCGATGATGCAGAGATCAACCGTATCTTAGACAAACACAACGCTCTCCGATCCCGTGTGGCTTTGGGCAATGAGGGTCTCAGCTACAACTCCAACGATGGCCAACCTGGAGCCACTAAGATGTACAAGCTCAAATGGGACCACAATCTCGCCAAGGTGGCTCAAAGGTAGGTGTCGCTGGGGCACACAGTCTATGACTAGGATTTATCGCTCAAACAAAATCCATTTCCGCTCAGGTGGGCCCAAACCTGCCAAAGTGGCCATGACACCAACCGTGGAACTGACGATTTCGACCCTGCTGGACAAAACATGGCCTGGAGAGCCACCACCGCCCTTCCCTCTGGTTCCCGGGACTTTGAGGCCATGGTCCAAGCCTGGTACGATGAGGTAAAGTGGCAGAGTCCTGGTAGTTCAAGTTGACTCCCATCTATCACTTGGGTTGTCGAATCTATAGGTTGCTTTCATGAACCCCGCCGTGGTCGACAGCTTCATTAGCTCGGGACCCTTGATCCAAAACAAGGCCTCTAACCCTGCTCAAGACGAAGCCATTGGCCATTACACCCAAGTGGTGTGGGGCGAGACCACTCATGTGGGATGCGGTGTGATTGTTTACGCCACATGGAACAACAATTACCAAAAAATGTTCTACAACGAGGTAAGATTTGGAGGATTGCCAGACATAGATGTTTAGCTGACAATGCCATTGTTAATTATTCCCCACTAATGCTTTCTAGCAATTTGTGTGCAATTATGGACCCGCTGGTAACTACTTGGGACATCCAATTTACCCCAAAGCCGGAAATGGAGCCGCCCCTGGTAGTGGTTGCCCTGGAGCAGTTGAAAATGGTTTGTGTCTTCACTGATTGTAAAGTGGTCAAATAAAAGACAATTTCTCAACCAAAAATGACTCTTTGTTTATGAAAATTCTTTTTTTTTCGTTTGTTACGAAGTCAGATGGCAGCTCACTCGCTCGGCCAACCACCTGATTTTGGGTGTCCCAATTGAGGGAAATTCCCATTTCGTTGTTACAGCCAAACATTATTCATTAACTCACCCTCAGGAATGACCGCAAGTTCGCCCATTTAAGCCGTTAAAGTAGCACTCACTCATGCTTTAATGAAATATCACAGAGAAGCTAGGACTTGGCTAGCGTGGGATCGAACCAGAATTCGCTAATTGGAAAGCGGATGCGCCACCAATACGGTAACCCAGCAAGCCAGAATGACGGCTGTCCTGGAGGACAACCTTAAAATCAATCCGCCTAAATAAAGGGTTGTTACCAAGGGGGTCCATTGGAACTGAATGCTTTTTATTTGCGGCATTAACCTGTTTTTAGTCAAACTTCAGAATGATAAGATTCACTCTACTTTTTCAAGAAATAGACTGCAAGAGCGCCTTATTGGGACATGTGATATAATCAATTCAAATAATGCTAATGCCTCAGATTTTCATTCTTACTGCCTTCTCTTCCGCAGTTCTCCCCAATAAGAAATTGGCATTATCAAATTCAGTTAGCACCTAGCAAGTTTCCCTCCCAAGGGCAGGTTGGATGTTGGATGTGGCCACGGCGTCTTAAAAATGTTTTTTTGTATTTGAAACATATTTCATTTTTAATTTTGCATTTTGTCCTGCTTTGGGCAGAGTCACAAACAGCAAGCTCTCTAAATTTTTGCGACAAGCGCACGTTGGTTATCTAGAAGGCAACCCAAGTAAGAAAAGAAGGCTCTTGAAATACGTAATTGCAATGATCTGGGGCCAGTCTTACTAGAAAAAAACTACAAGGTGTTCACTGGCTTCAAATGTGACCTTTCACGAACTTCTAGAAATATGGACTGAGAATGAGCTTCCCGTCAAATCGACCTTCTCTTGGCCATAGCGACTCTGAGCCACTTTTCGAGTTAAGGTTATAAATAAGGAATGTAAATTTCTTCAATTAAAGGCAGGTCATTTTTATATTAATAACTTGTAAAGTGGTTTTTTTCTTTCAAAATTATACTGTCGAAAGCTTATGTTGCTGACCAAGAGTAGGCCGAAAATTCGAATTTTCAAAGTTATTCAAAGTTATGCTACATAACTTTGGCCATATCTCCCGAAGTTCCCTAGGCACAATATTGTGCTCATACTTGGTCAAGGTAATTTATTCACCCATATCTTGTGGTTTTATCAAGTGCTCAATTGGAATATAGTGAACGGTTTAGGAGGTATGAAAATTTTGCTGCCTCTTGTAGTCCGCACATCCGTGAGTAGTTCTAAACGCTAGCATTCCCGATCATATTCCAGTGGTAAGCGGTTGAAGTTGCGATCTTTTTTTGCAGACTTCCTTACCGCTACTGGGAATGGGATCCCCAGCAATTCAAGACGGAAAAAGGTATTAATCTTGCTGGATTTAACATTCGTGTACAATTTGATCCACCAACGAATAAAAATTGCGGATGTGGCTGGCCCTTGAATGTAGGGTTGATAAGGTATTTTGATCAAAGAATTGTCCGAGTCGGACTACTGGATCAACATTTACATACTCTTTCCGAATAATTGAGGGCAACAAATTGAAAAATGAAGGAGCGCGAGAAAGAAAAGAGTTGGAATTCATCGTTTTTACTAGTCTGGATTCTTGAGGGCTTGAAGGAGCTCTTAAAACGCACGTTGAGCCTCTATGATAACTGCAATTGACCCTATATCCTTGGTTGGGATGAAGCTCATGAATGCTTCAAATCCGGTGTCCCACAGGGCTCCATTTTAGGGATTCTACATTTCATATTATTCATAGCTGACAAAAAAGCAAAGGTTCCAGCTAATCTCTCCGTTGGAAGTTAGGTTTCATCTAGAAGCGACAATGATTTGACGACAAGAAATCAAGTTTACATTTTGAAGCCAACTTGTGGGTTTCCGTCATGCCACTAATTGTGTTAGAAGTCGCAGAAAATGTTAAATGATATCCATATTCGAAACCTCCAGTGTTTATAACGCCTGATCCCATCAACACTTTGAACTAAGTAAGGGTCGCCTCTCAAAATAAGAGTTTGAAGTCTCAAATTTGTATTATTGGCAGTTTATTAAAAAAAAAGGAACCTCACAAAGCTTACTTACATGCGAATCGATTGGAATATATTACGATGAATACTATTGGTGCTAAGACTATTTGGAATTACACTTTGGTCTACTTTTTCCCCAAGTTTTGTTATACTATAATCAAGGTATATACTTGTACCTTTTCAAACCCTCTTTACAAGAGGGTTTATGAAATGCTATACAAAGGAGGTGCAGGTAAATAAGACATTTGCCCTAAAACCGTACAAGGATGATATTACAAGTTATCTGCAATGGATGTAAGAACTTTGACCTTCGTTATTTTCTTTTCCAGCTCATGATCGAGAAGCATAAGTGCAATAAGGCCATCTCCAGAGTGTTTGAAAAATCACTCAGGTCTACGTATGATTGGCCCAAAGATCTGAAACTGAATAAACATTTGTTGACGAAATTTGCTTTCACCTTGAAAGCAACGGTTTCTCCAAAGCTCACGGCAATTTTCATTCAAGCACAGCACACATTAGACTTTCGTTCTTTTTCTCCTTGAAAGCAATGTTACAAAAGGTAACCAAAATACACAAGTGTTCAGGTTCGTGTGAAGAAATTGAGAAAAATCAGAAACGTTTACTCTAAATCGAATTCAATTGACTCGATCTTGCTCATGAACTTTGTACTTTGTTAGTCTACATTTCAGGGAACTTCTATTTTCTTTCCGAGTAGCCCATTCCCAAATTCATGTTCGAAAACTGAGGGCAAATTACCGTTAATGCCCGGAAAGTTAGAAAATGGCACCAATTGATAATAACATCATTGTATGACGAACATTGTCTTGCCAAAATGCTCTTTTCTGTATTTTTAGGCAAAGATTTCTCTCCACGAAGTCGTGCAGCCAGATGAAGGAATCGGTTACCATTGTGGCGGTCCACGTTGGTGAGCCGACATGACGAGTCAAGAGATGGTAGTACACTCGCTGATTAATGATAATTCCTAGCTATTTATACAACAACCAGGGAAGTGACTAGGAAGGAGCGATGAGGGGCGAGCGTGAGCAGGGTCGCCACACCATGATCAACTCAAAGAAAAACAAATCGTCGGACGCAGGTTCCTTGAGTTGAATTCAACGTATTACGAAATTTTTGCAAAAAAACTGAGTTCGACTAAACAATCTGCAGGCAATCCCTGTGGGGACGTTTAGGCAAGCTCTGGCAGGTTCGTTTGTTTGCTAGTACCAGAGTCAGGGATGCAAGTTTGGAGCTTCAAACACGTTTTTGAAAAGCTGACCTTTCTTTCGCATTGCTATATGAGGAAAGGTCAGCTTCGTTAAAACCAGTTTGAAACTCCAATCTTGCATCACTGGCATTGGCAGGCAAGTTTGTTTGCTGGTACCAGCGCTTGCCTAAATGTCCGAATTGTGGCGATGTGCCACCTTGTAATGTCACTTGCAATTCAGCATGGAGGTCGCAATTAAGGGGTCCATCCATTTGTCGCCGTTTACCCGGAAGACTTTGATCTCATTAAGTAATTGGGCCAAAACAATGTTTTATGCCTTACCTGGGATCGGTATTTCGCCCTCTATCCTTTATAACATCCTACTGCTGATCAATTCCAGTCAAGATGTTCCGGTTTTCACGTATTTTGTTATTTATATTCCAAGATGATTGACATTGGAACTCATTGATTGGGCCATAGATGGCTCGTTTTTGCTCTGTTATGGGTAAAACACTATGAGGGCTATATTTCTAACTTTTTCTTCACAACAAAGAATGATCAGTGATGCCATATGTAAAGAATTACGTGCCAGCCTAAAGAGTCAATTTTAGATCTATATTTTCAACTCAACTTACTTCTTGTTTTTTCGCTGATAGCTGGATTCTTCGTTGATCAGCTTACCCCTCTCGTTACACCTTTGAGACGACTGCCACAGTGGTTCAAAAGCCTTTTGAAGTTAATCAGAAGTATCCAAACAAATCTTGGTAGCTATTCGCCATATGAGCGTTAAATTTGAGCCATAATTCAATAAATCAATATAGTCAAAATTACTTGTTATGGTTTTTGCGAGGTAGGAGACTGTTAAGATGGATTGGTGTATTTCTCTCAATACTTAATAAAGGCATTTTGACCACCGTAGTGAGACGGGTGAGACGGGTGAGACGAGACGAGAGGAGACGACCGTGTCCAAGAATCCAGCTGATATCTTGATCGGTTGTGGATACTCAAAGCGCCTATAGTATCATATACTATTCGACCTCTTTACTTCCAAATTTTCTACTCTTTCCCAAAATACCAGAGGCCAGTTTTTTAAACTTACCCGGGAGTTAAGGCTTGAACCTTACCTAGAATGTGCATCCGCTCACCATTTTGAGCAGTGTATTTTCAAACCGGTTAAAAAACTGGCCTCAGAGGCCAGTTTTTTTAAAGCTCTTACCTCGGAGTTAGGGGCTTGGACGTTAACTGGTTTGATAATACACTGCTCAAAGTGGTGAGCGGATGCACATTCCAGGTAACGTCCAATCCTTAACTCCGAGGTACGAGCGTTTAAAAAACTGGCCTCGTCCCGGTAGTCTGGTCTTCACACACAGTTTTCTTTAATCTCCATTTGAAGTTAATATGGGAAAGCTCATAACATGTATTTGTGAATTATTTCCTATGACGTTGCACGCTAACACATCTGACTGGGCCGCGGTCAAGGATATTGCACACAGATTGAAGTTAGTTCGAACAAAGTCATTTGTCATTGATCAATTGCTCTTCCGGGTCAAACTATCATCACCATTCAACAAGTCGTTTCAATGCAAGTCTTCTTGTGCAACAGTGCAAGTGGTTTGAACCAGTGGTCAAGCCAGTTAAGCAGAGAATGACTCGCCAACGTAATGTCAAAGTGAGAACCTCAGCTTTTGTAAGGGAGGGGTCCGTCAAATTCAAAGAAAATCGTTTCTATCCAAGATGATCTGATGATGATACATCCTTGATGGAAATATTTCGTCATCGTCCCATCCCTCACTCTTGGTCTGTTCAATCGAAATTCAGATTATTCAGGCCACTTCTTCCAAGCCCCCGGCCTGATTCCAAGATGCTACCATATTGGCCTCTATTCAGCCTCTTACAATCGTGGACATCCCATCAAACCAACCTCAAGGGACGCCGCTGACCTGCCTCATCCGAACACACCCCTAAACAGGGATGTCCTTGTACAGGCACATGCACATTTCCATACGCCTTATTTCGACATGCTTCCATCGCAACACGCCCATCCCAACATGCCTCATCTAAACTAAAGTTGTGCATTGGGCGTGACGTTTTCGATTATTATTGGACAATTAGGATACCCCTGGTCTTGATTTGATTGGCCGTTTTGTTCGGACTTTGATGTGGACCTGAAAAGTCGGATCAGACACCCATGGTATGGGTGCAAATAGTATGACATCAGCCAATAGTCATCGAGTAAAAGCGGTAATCTTGGTTATTACAGAGATCTCTGTGATCGGAATCACGGGTGTTCCGGCACACATCCGTCCTGTGCTTCAAATTACATGAGAGAGGGAATATCAGTTTACTCCTCCAAAACCATTAACAAATCAACCAGACTGGATCACCCTCGGCTATCCAATGAAACCATTCAAGTGAGGTAAATCAGACGCCATTCAGTTCCCCTAAAGCCTCTGATTGATTTGAGACTATGGACTTCAGCCACTCGTCCACCAACAGTTTAGTGCCAGCTTAGAAGTGTGCGATGGCGTTTTTTATAATAAACTTTATTGCGACTCTCGGTCATGAAAATGACTAAAATGTGTAAAGAGTATTATGCACAGCGGGTCAGAATGATGAAATACCTAACTAGAATGTGAAATCACAGCATTTGACGACGAGGTTGGACTAACTTTCGTCAAAATAATCATTACTTTGTAAAAAAAAATATGTTTGACTCCAATAATTACAAGGTGAATATGAAAATTAATTCCAAGCAACTTGTTTCAATTTCAAATCCATATCTTCTGGGACAACATTGCTGCGTTTACACATTTCTACGTGGATAAAATAAGGCATTAGACAGATCATGGAGTACTACACAGCCATCCTTAGACAGATCTAACGTTACATCACTCTAAACCCTAAGGCTTGCCAAAATAACATTTTTCGACGGCAGAAGAGTCACTGACTGTTATTTTTGGGCAGGATTGTTTCAAACATGGCATCACTGAAAGTTTTTTGTTGTGGAAAAAATTAGGATTATAGCGGTCTTAGTAAAACACCCTTGATTCACTTTCAAGGAGTGCTTGGGTATTTTTTGCAGCTACTGTCATAAAAAATGCTTTGGAATTTACACGAATTCATTTCACTCGTTATTTTTATTCACGCAAGTCAAATTTCTTGATTCGTCTATGTTGAATCACCCGTTCAGCTCAAACTAAACTTAGACAGCTGAAAACTTGAACCATTGGAAAAAACCGCGCTGACAAGAATTCTTGTAGCTACAGATCAACATTTGCCATATTCCTCCCTATAATTTTGAATGTCTACGGAGAGCGAATTTGAACGGCTTGGACAGGGTGACTAAGATTATTTTCAATTTCTGGTCAAGAGGCTGCGATCAACGGTTTTTCAATCTTCCGTTGCACTATACTTGTACATATTTGGTGGCGTCAAATATGTCCAGGGTAACGTGGTTTGTGAGTTGGGCATAATTAATGACGCTTGGCTTTGGAGAATGAAGATATGAACTGTGACTCAAATGATGGCTAGCCTGGAGCAACTAGATGTACAAGTTCAAGAGGGATCAATATCTCGCCATCAAGGTTGCTCATAGGTAGGCGATTCTAAGAAAGTGCTTTCTCTCAGATGAGCCCAATGGGGCACTAACCGTGGTACTGACAGCTTCGACCCTGCTGGACAAGACATGGCCTGGAGAGCCACCACCGCTGTTCTATCTGGTTCCTGGCACTTTGAAGCTATGATGTAAGCTTGGTATGATGAGGAAAAGTGGGAGAGTACGTTGAATCGACAAGGTCTTCCGCTCATTCACTTGAATTTCCAATTTCAAGGTTACTTTCTTGAACCCTTTTGTGGTCGGTAGCTATGGCAGTGCGGGTGCCTTGGTTCAAGCAAGGATCTTCACAAAACGAAGCCATAAAGTTGCAAGTGGGGGTGACTTTTGGTTTTACCTTCCGACTAGCATGTTTCATGCAGAAATCAAGTCTTTATAGAGTCTCTACTGATGTGTATAGCTTTGAGTACAAGAATGCGTTTAAACACCATATTTGCGAGGATTCTGCATTTTAGTGAGTCGCGTTACCATTACTTTGAAATCCATACCTTTTATATTCTAGTCACCGATATCTATTTACAGTTCCCACTACTCATGCTCCCACTATTATACTCGCCATAGAAATTTTCCCTTATTACAAATACCTCCACAACCGATCAATAAATATTTAGTAAACAGCTACCATCCGGTATTCATACATGGCAAAGCCGGTAGTAGCCGCCTCCAGGCGGAAGAACCTTCCCTCAGGCGGCTGAGGACGCCAATGAGGAACTTGGGCCCAGAAGGGACGTGATGCGTGCGGGATGGCCGTGGTTGCAGCGGAAGGTCCTCGGATGCCTATTGTGACTGGGCCAGGTCGAACGTGGAGTGTCTCAGGCGCTGGGGACGACATCAATGCCAGGATGGTTGGGGAAGACTGGTGGACGTAGTGACCCGAATGGAGGAGGGATCGTGGTCGAACTAACAAAATCTAGTCAATCCTTCTCGACACCAAATCGATCTACTCTAGTCATCTTTTAGTTTTTTTTTTTTTTTTTTTTTTTTTTTTTTTGGCGGACTTCCTTACCGCTACCAGGATTGGAATCCCAGCAGTTCAAGACGAGAAGATTATTTATTATACTTTACTTATTATATATAATTATTTGATCGACCAACGAATTAGAATTGGCTGATCTGGCTAATCCTTGAATATAAGGTTGATCCGGAATTTTAGTCAAAAACTTGTCCAAGTCTGACTTAAATCTTGCTACTGGATCAACCCTACATAAACCCTACGAATATTTGAGGGCAGCAAATTGAACAATGAAGGAGCCCGAGAAAGAAGAGAGTTGGACTTCATTGTTTTAACTAGCCTGGATTCTCGAGGGCTTGAGGGTGCTCTCCAGACACGTTAAGCCTCTACGGTCACTAGAATTGACCCTAAATCCTGGGTTGGGACAAAGCTCATGAATGCTTTTGAAAACGTACAATATCAGATACCTTTCGTACTTCTCTGAATACTGTACAATCCCAACCTTTCTAACCTCTCCCAATACGAGAGCTCTCTCATATCCTCGATGTTCCTAGTAAAATCTTGGACATGCTCGAGCTTTTGCAAACCTGCTGAACTAATTGGAGCCCAAATGGGAGAGGCATATTCAAGATGCGGCTGAACAATCGACTTGTACAGAGTTAGCATCGTGATACTATCTCTGGACTTAAACGTGCGATATATCCAACCACATGTTTGAAAAGCTTTACCAACTTTCAATTGGATATGCTCATTCGAACTTTCCATTATTTTGGAGGACTACACCTAAATCCTTCATGGATGAGACTGCTCAATGTCCTTACCTTCATCATCTAATAGTGGAGTGTCTAATGGCGTCGACCCAAAGGTCATTGAGCGGAATTTCATTCCATTCAGTGCCATGTTACTCGCAACAACCCAGGAGTAGATTTGATCTAGGACCTCTAACAGACAACCGGAGTTCTGACCATTCCTACCAACTACCAATTTTGTGTCATCAGCATAAGAAGAGATACTGACATTACAACTACCAAGCTTCTGAAGCGGAGCAATGAAGATAATGAAAAGGAGAGGGCCCAAAATGGAGCCCTGAGGGACACCCGACTTGACATCATGTATGTCACTAAGAGATCCTCAACCTTAAACTAATTGTTTCCTACACCAAATGAAACTTCTTAACCAATTGAGAACCTTGCCTTGGATCCCAATCTCATGGAGCCTGTTAACTAAAAGGCCATGATCTACCTTGTCAAAGGCCTTGGCAAAGTCGAGATAAACTACATCGACTGATTCATGGCTCTCCAGCCCCTCAATAACCTGCTCTATATGTTCAAATCAGTTGGGTAACCGTGCTAAAATGTGCTCGAACCCATGCTGGCTAGGAGGAAGGACTTCATGAATATCAAGAAATTCAACAAGTTTGAACTTCATGATCTTCTCAAACCCTTCGCAATATTCGAAGTTGAGAGAGATCGGCCTATAATTACTGGGGAGTGACTTATTCCCCCTTTGAAAATTGGAACAACATGAGCTACCTTCAGAGAAGAGGGAACTTGCCCTGGTCCAAGATGCAACGCATCAAGTAGGAGAAAAACAGGAGCAAGAACCTGTGAGCATCTCATCAGAAACTGAGATGTCACCGCCATAGGGCCAAGGGAGCTCGAGAGTCTCAAGTCCCTGATGGCCTCTAAAGCGTCCTGATCTGTGACTACAAGATCATATAAATGCTCAGCTTGACAAACCTTGCCCAGTCCAACAAACTCATCAATAGAGCAATGGACTGTTGCTCCTAACTCAGTGGAGTTGAAAACACACTAGAGAACTGATCTCCAAGTATGTTGGCCATAGTCCCTACATTGTCTATGGCTTCCCCATCGACCTCAAAAGGCCCTACAGGGTGTTTGATCTTTCTCTTAGAGTTTGCATAAGAGAAAAAGGCCTTCGGATTCGACTCACCTCTTGAACAACTCTGCTTTCCTTGTTCAACTGATCTGTCTCTGGAGGCCTTGATTCTACCTTGGATTAAATCCAACTTTCTTGAAGGCTAGCCACAACTACTGGATTCAAATTGCTCTGGAGCCTTTTTGCTAGTTTGCAACTCTTTTTGACAAATTCTTCCTATACTTTCGGAATTTTAGAATGTGTCCCGCCCGGTGGAACACATTCAGAGATTGCTAGAGTGGAACAGACGTCCTCAAAAACTAGAATCATTTTGTCTACGGCTACATCTATGGACGATTCATTTTCAGCATTGAAATGAGATCAAGCTCCCCTAGCCTTTCTATAATCAACGGCCAATGTTCATCTTTGAATTTGAACTTAGCCAGACCGACCTTTTTGGCCGGGTCTTACTCTAGAGCACGCCGGCTTTTGAGTAATGGTCGACCCTATCTCGAGAACATGATGATCTGACAGATTACTAGGCGTCACATGGACATACTGGATCAGATCAGGGTCATTGGAAAAGACCAAGTCAAGAACGCTTTTCGCTCTGGTGCTACACCAACATGCTGAGAGAGATTGCGCAAGATCGCAAATTCCTCCAGCTTTTCGAACGACTGAGATGTCGATTTCGAAATGGAATATACCCATCAGGACTAACCTCCCACTCTACAACGCTAGCCGGAAAATTAAAGTCCCCTACAAAGAAAACTCTCGAGCAAACTGCCTTATCCAACTCATTTCCAGTGAATTTGAGAGCTGAAAAAAGAGCTTACTGAACAAGAAGGGGGTCTATACATTGTTACAATAGACAAATCAAGCCTTTGGATATGACAAACTAGACCTCTACTTCTCCCTTCGACATTTGTACATGACTAATGTGCAAATCATTCCTAACGTATAGGCAATACGCCCCATGTGGGAATATGGTATTCATCGGGCGTATCCTATCACAACGAACTAAGTTGAAACAACTATGGATAGTTTCTTATCTAAGACCCTGGCCGAAGCCAGGTTCTGTTATAGAGATGAATGAAATCTCTCTCTCAACGGCTAGTTCTTCTAAGATCTTAACATTTTGTGATGTCTTTTTTGGAAATAAGACAATGCACATTCAAATAATCTTATGGGCAGATAGCCCTTCGATGGACTAGAGCATATCAAGTCTTTGCCTAGGCTCTCTAACCTTAAAAAATCCTGTTTTTGGAACAAAACTAATTTTAGTGGAGGATAAGAGAACCTTTGAGGAAGAGGGTAAAAAGGTGAGAGAGAGAGGGAGAAGGAACTCTGGCCGCCACCTGAGCATACGATCTAAAAGAGATGCGTGGGCTCATGGCGACCAGAGGGAGGCTGAGGGCTACAAAGTTTGGAAGAAGAGAGGTTAAAGGAATTGAGGGTGAGGTTGTAGGAGAGGGAGGGGAACAAGGGGAGGGAAATAGGGAAGGAGAGAGGAAAGGGGTGGGGCTAAGTCTGTTGAAGACTTGACAACGAGGTTGAGACAACTGCTGTCTCTTCTCCTAGTGCCCTGAGATGGGCCTTTGTGCATTTGAAATTGAGGCTACTTGTGCCTCAAAGATCTCATGCACATAAATGGGTGGAAAAAGCTACATCCCTGTTTGGAACAGCCCTTCTCATTGAATTGAGAAGGCCAAACTCTCTAAGTTTGGGACACCATTCTGGTGAGCCAGTTTACAACCTTTGGCCTGCCTTTTTGCATCTCTGTCGTTATGCCCCATCGCAATATATCAAGAGCAGTCTCTGCATGCTCTCACTCTTTCTGACCTCTGTGACTCTTTGACTAACAAGGAGGCTTTCTGTCAAATCAAGAGTGTCAGTGCACTGTGTCCTTTTGCCTACACTTGACTGTTTCATCCTCACAGTCAAGTGTGGCTGGGTGTGACCAACCCAAGCTATTAAAGCTTCCAAAATGAAAGGCTTATTGATAGAGGACGGAGTTTTCCCATCCAAAACCAGCTCAGAGACAGTTCCAGCCCCTTCAGAAAGTCCTTCAACAAAGCTTCCATGGTTATTGGAAGCAAGGCTATTTGAGGGATCCAATTGAAAAAAACTGGAAACCTGAACACAGCATAAAAAGAAATATTCTGGACACTTCCTTCAGTTTCGAGAGAAAACCTGTTAGAATGCGCGAGAGAAATAAAAGATGAAAATAAGTAAAGAAGAAGAGACAGAGCCAGAGAGTCAAAAGGGAGAAACCAGCGGCGTTGAATGAGAACCAGCTGTGGAGCAACGTAAACAACACACATGCTAGTTGGAAACCGCAGGAGGAACTACTCCCTGGGGACAGACAGGAAAGAAGAGAAATAGGTGATTATCAGCTAAGTTGGGGCTACCAACAGAGACAAGAGAGAGATTAAGAGTCGGTCGACTAACGATGACCTACTCTTGGCTGACCAGCTAGCTCAGCCTCAGCCAACCACTACACACCACTCGCGCTACAGGAACAAGCCCTAACATCAATGGAATGGAATCGAACAAAAGAAGTTCTAGAACCCGATTTGTATTGAAATAGAGAAAACTAACTGATTGTACCACTTAGAAGAATCAACTACATTCACAAGACATGAAATGAACAAACCAAACAATAAAAACAAAGATGATTACTCCTTAAGCCAAAATTACCAATGAAATAACCTAGGAATTGGTGATAAAAAATTTGTATAGACGAAAAAAGTGAAATACGACATAAACACATAAAGAATAGATAACTCTACTAGAGATAGGAAGAAATGAAAGTCTATAGAAGAAAAGTGTCTTACCTTAAGCAGCCACGCGACCACTTACACGACACAACACACTCAGACCGGCCGTTTGAAGGATCAGGAACAACAAAATGTGCGACTGCTCTCTACAAAAGACGGGACTGAACTGAAAAAAGACGGGACTGAACTGTTTTTTTCAATATTTATTTTTATGTGCATGTTTATCTAGTCGGTTTAATTACTCATGGCTCTCTAGTCCCTCAGTAACCTGCTCTATATGTTCAATCAGTTTGGCAACCGTGCTAAAATGTCTCTGACCCATGCTGGCTAGGAGGAAGGCTTCATGAATATCAAGAATTCAACAAGTTTGAACTTCATGATCTTCTCAAACACCTTCGCAATATTCGAAGTGAGAGAAATCGGCCTGTAATTCTGGGGAGCGACTTTATCTCCCCCTTTGAAAATTGGAACAACATGAGCTAACTTTAGTGAAGATGGAAACTTGCCCTGGTCCAAGATGCAACGCATCAAGTACGAGAAAACCAGGAGCGAGAAACAGTGAGCATCGCATCAGAAACTAGATGTCACGCCATCAGGACAGGAGAACTTGAAAGCCTCAAGTCCCTGATGGCTCAAAAGCATGTTGACTGTGATTTTCAACTTTTCATATTTTTTTCTTCTTTTTTGAAACAAATTTCAAACAATGAAAAGGAAAAAAGGCACTACAAGATCATCTAAACCGCTCAACTTGACCTGACCTTGCCAATCTCAACAGACTCATCTTCAGAGCAATGAGCTGTTGCTTCCGAACTCAGTGGGTTGAAAGACACTAGAGAATTGATCTCCAAGCATGTTAGTCATAGTCTTTACATTGCTAATGGCTTCCCCATCAACCTCAAAAGGCCCACGGAGTGTTTCATTTTTCTTTTAGAGTTCTCATAAGAGAAAAAATAGAAAGCCTTCGGATTCGACCTGACCTCCTGAACCACCTTACTCTCCTCTTGTAACTGGTCATATTCGATGAGCCCTTAACCTTAACCTGAACGACGTCCAACTTCTTCTGAAGACTAGCCACAATCCCCTGGATTCGAAGTGCTCTTCAGTCTTTTGCTAGTTTGGAACTCATTTGGAACAAAGTATTTCCTATATTTTGGAATTTTTGTCCTGTACCATCTTTCGGAATACTATTCAGAAGAAACTGCTAAAGCTAGACATAAACATAAATGAGCAATAAACTTATTAGGTTTTAAAGTAATTACGTCTTACCAAAGAGCCGTGAAAAACCAAACCTAATTGAGTGAATGAATGGCAATTCCCATCACCTAAAAGCTCCTAGACAAAGGCCAGACATGGTTCGGAGAGGTATTTGTAAAGTTCCAAGTCTATCAATTTCATGACAAGGGCAGTGATTTCCTGAACCCATTTTCCATTTCACAGGCGTTTGTGTGTAACTATAGAGAAGGTGGAAATTGGGTTGGGAGTCCAATCTCTATAATTTTGCATCCAATCCAGCTGAAATTGCCAAGGGATGCCCAGGACAGGTCGAAAATGGACTTTGTGCCTGAGTTGCAAGATAATATTCCATTTCTTTCCTCATTTTTTTCCTTCGAATAAAGCATTACGAAAATCATTGTTGGATTCTACCTTTTTCCTTTGGAATATTTCGTATATCAGAGATATCAGAGCAAGTCAACCATAAAAACCGGCGTTTATAAAACTTTTGGAAAAAATGATGGGAAGGGCATCATTGTCATCATTGTCAGGCAGAATTGAAAAGAATGTTGTTCCAAAAATGTTGAACGCGTGGAGTAATATTTATCTCCACGGTGGTGCGCTTACCCCTATTTTTAAAGCTATCTCTTTGAACTTGAGACTTTAAAATGTGTACATTGTTCACGAACCTCCAAATACATACACACTTCTCAATTCGATCCAGAGCACGTATGTATGTATTCAACAATGGGTAAAAGCTAGTTCAAAAAAATATATACGTACTTTGTCATGGAAGGCTAAAATGGGGTTCCAAAATGGCCACCATGTGTTTGACCCAAATGAAAAAAATGGCCCATGACAAAAGATGATTATGTCAGTATACAAGCCAAGCAATTTGCACAATCTAAGAGCAAAACAGTCTGAATATTATTTAATATGTGCATATTTTCCAAATATAGAGTTATTCATAACATTTAAAAAGTAGCCTGCTGTACCGTACATCCGGTGCATATTTTCCAAAATATAGAGTTAGCCATAACATTGAAAAAGTAGCCAATATGTATGTACACTAGTATTCATTGAGATCGGAATGATCTTTCAATTCGTCATACATACAGCTTCGATCAGTATCAAAAGTCATTGTGCCTAAAAATATGTATAACAACCTCATAGCAACATTGTAGCCAACTCGTGCTTTCGCTCTCTCCTCAGTCCAATTTAATTCCCAATTATCGAGTGAGTCGTGTTGCAAAACTCAAAGTTATGTTATTTTTGGTGCATTTCTATAGATGTATTAATATCTTGGTTCAATATCAGATAGACGATGGTATGATTTGCTCTGCTGGCTGGGCTAAACTTAACCATCCATCCCAATGACCCTTACGCCATTAGAGTACAACGCTTACCACGATACCAATTCATGCTAAAAATAAGATGAAAGAAAAGCCTATGACCTGAGAATCATGAAGAAAGTGGGAACTCCATTACTTAGAGGGCTTGGGTTCGAATCCCACCCTCAAAAGAAAAGATCCAATTTTCAGGAGCTATTTCGTGTCCAATATCGTTTGTAGGTGCAAACTGTTCATACATAGACCTCCCACAATCTGCCATGGTTTTACACCAAAACAATGTTTCAAAATATCAGTGAGCTCCGTCTCGAAGTTAGAATTAAGATTAAGAACCTGTTAAAGACTAGCAAGAGGCCGAGGAAAGTGGGTTAGCCTTTTTCAATTCAATAGTAGATGGAATTTGGCTGTGAACCGGGGACAGGTGCTTGACGCCAATGTTTTGAGGGAATTTGAGGCCAAGGACAATAACGTTGTTTTGACCAATTTTTCTTGGTCTTGTGAAATGTCTTGAAAAATCAATGTTCTCTCCAGACATTGGTTGCCCGAGAATTTTTCAATTCAATGGGTTAGTCCAAATATTGTCTAGCCTCTTTGCTGAGTTTTCCAAAATTAGCTTTCATCAGGAATGCAGGAGGAACTAACTATCTATGAGCAGCAAAATCAAGAGACCAAGAGAAAGGAAAGAACTAAAAGGCTGTGCAATCTTGTCCTGACATACCGGACAACAGAGTAAAGTGGGAATGAACTACTATGAATCAAGAACATATATGGACTAGGAAAAAAAACAGGAGAGGGGGGGCATCCTTGAGCTATTCGTGGGTGGAGAACTTCATGCAAGATTATACTATTTATATAGTTTATATTTAATAATACTTATTTAGACAGAGCTTTGGCAAGCAAAATAACAAAGGAAACAAGAAAAGACCCCGAGATGCAGATGAAAGGGTCTTGAATCGATCATAAAACGAAACTAAGGGCAAAGTAAGAGTAAATTGTTATCATTGGGCATGGCCATTTAAAAGGCCTTCCACCCATGAGATTTCATGTTGTTAACGTTTGATATTGTCAACATGCAACTCGGACATAGTCTTGAGTACATATTCCTTGATCTGTCCACTGCTATGACGTGAAAAGGCTTTTTAAGCCGAATTTTCGTGTCAATTCGATGAAAAGCAAAGACGTCAAGCAAGTATTGAAATGATGATCATTCTTTCAAAATGTATCAAATGTTAGCCTCATTTCCTTTGAAGCGCCCTCCCATGTTTCCCAATTACGAGGGCATATTGTGTTGTTCATGGAATTGAAGTCGGATGCAGAACTTTTGCAGATCCCCGTATTCTGTAATCTAATTACTTCACAACAACTTTTACTCAGAGGGCAGGATGTAAAGTAAATAAATAATATCTTAAAGCCGAAACAATTCTACATCTCCAAGACGCTAGATGAGACCAGGGCACAAATATCGCTTGAAGAACACAACCCATCTTCTTTGGTTTGAGATTTTCACTAACACTGGTATTTGTAGTTTTTGTAATTCATGTTAGCAACAGACATTCTAGCATGTATCAAGAAAACCTTGCCATGCACTTCCTTTCGACAGTGATCCAAAGTCCTTGGCGATTTTTGTGAAGGAGCC
>NC_081451.1:3531189-3535514 GCF_007210705.1 Tigriopus californicus
GGAATAAACGATAATTGAGCAGCCAAAATGGTCTCTCTTTGTTCATGTTTGAAGGTTTTGCTTGCAGATTTTAATGCTTCACGGGGAAATCAAGTTTTCATAAAGTCTTTACAGACGACTAAAGCTTTTCTTACACAAAATGAGTACACACTCTTTCCATTCTTCTCTAATGCATTAATATGTAATATATTACACACATATCTGTAATCAAGCTTTTCTTGAGAGTCTGCAATGTGACATGAATGAAACAAATCATGAATAATTGATAACTTTTATGTATATTCTTGCAAACATATGGTAAAATAGCTCGACATAATTTTTAAGAGCACCCTACTTCTTTTGGGCGAGGTGTACGATGTGTAATAACATTGTCTTGTCCCTACTTTGAAACTTGGCTGCGGTCTAGCATGTATCATCCAAGGGATTCTAAAACTTTATTTGTAGCCGTTACTTGGGACTGCTCAAGATTATGGTCACGAATAAAGTGGAAAAGATGACGTGGATCATGAGCAACAAACACTACGGAGTACAATAAAAAGATTGCCAAAAGGAACTTCTTGGAATTAGTTCAAGTCTCACAGAAAGGGTACTTTTGATGATAACAAAATATTCCATTGCATTTTTGGAGGGTTATGAGTAAAGAGGGCTAACATATGCATTTAGAGGGACCGTCTAAATTTTTTTTTGCCGTTCAATATGCAAAAACTAGTATGCAATCGCAACCTGAAATATGTATGTAATTCAAAATGGAAAAAAAGGTAAGATGAAAAGGCAGGCACTGTTAAAATTTTGCCTGGCATACTTCACAAATATGTTTTTGATCTTTTTAATGAACTGATCAATTAGAGAGTGCGTGTAGCAGATCATCTCGGGCAACCAATGTCTGGAGAGAACATTGATTTTTCAAGACATTTCACAAGACCAAGAAAAATTGGTCAAAACAACGTTATTGTCCTTGGCCTGAAATTCCCTCAAAACATTGGCGTCAAGCACCTGTCCCCGGTTCACAGCCAAATTCCATCTACTATTGAAGCTGATAAATAGATTTGCACTCCTTTTGATGTCCAGCAGAAATTCGAGAAGGTTGCACTAACCTATTTTATTCATAATGCCTTGGTTCAGCTCCTTCATGCATCCGAGCCACCAAATTTCTGCTATTTCTACTCGACGTGAATACAACATTTTTTGTCGGAGTCTGCTGATTAAGGATTTGATCAATCCAACACCCTTTAGTGCAAAACCCAAAGGTCCCATTTTCACCTCAACCCACCTGCTTTTGTAATACCTGTGACTTCACTCTTCACTGCTCCAATTAGCATTGAATCAATTCCAGTCAATTTTGCTCTTTTGCCAAAATCTTAGACTAAAAAAACCAAAATTTGGGGAAAAATATGCATGAAAACACGGAATATGCAACATATGCAAACAAAGCTGTTTCATCCCATAAAATGGATAATGCATCCTTTATTTTGGCAGTCTCTAGTTAAGGGTAAGGCTAAACATTATTTTGGATCATTTTGAGATTTTGCAAGACAAAGAAAACTAACTTTGACTTTTGTGACATTGAAAATCTGTATCAAATCTTTGTGAATTTGAATTAAGATTATAGGAGAGATGTTAAGCTCATTAAGAGTGAAAACATCGTAAGTATAGCCTCACTACACAACTGTACTCAGGTATACTTGAGCTGCCCAAGCTGAAATCGAAAATGTCAAGTATGGTCGAAATGTAAACAAATTTGGCCAAATAACACGTGAAATTGAGAATCTGTACTGCTTGGCTATTTGACGTTGACTATTGACAAGGGTTTCCATTACATTTGACTTAAACAGTCAACAGCCAAGCCGTTACATATGGCATAAGGTGACAAGGTTGAGCAGTATGACCGACCCATATTAGTCAAAGACAATCTTGGGCAGGTTCTACACTTTATAGGCTCACTGAGGACAGAGAAACTTCAGCGCAAGCCCAAATAGAGATATCAAGTATAGTTGAGTATTGCAGAGTACAGTACATAGATGTACTCACGGACCCTGAGTATATACTTGAGTGACTCGAGTGTACTCAAGTCCTATTATCGCAAATGCGTAACAAAAATGGAAATGTCACGTACCAATTAAAAAACGAGTAGACTAGTCTATGCTTCAAGCACATTAAACATTTTGCATTAATGAGCTTGGCATCCGACCTATAACCAGGGCACTTTCGAGCTAAAAGCGATGAAAGTTGAGCCATTAAATCCCATGTAACGAGTAATGGTTAAGTACGTTTTATAATATTTTCATAAAAGAGCTGACTGAGTGTGCTCCCTAATTTCATTCATTAGCTTTTTGAAAGTTTCAGTTTTATGAGGGCTCCATAAAGCAATAAAACCAAAGCCAATCCTCATGATTTTCTGGGCTAGAAACATGCCAAGATGTGGTTGCCTATTTCCGTCAAAACTTGAAACTTTCTCTTTAAGTTTTTCTCGCTACTTTCAATTATTCAGCACTCTTAGCTGATTGCTCAAATATCTCTTCAGAGATGTGGTGCTATCATCTTAAAGACGCAGTTATTGACTGTCATGTACTTTAGGGTGGCATCATCCAAAAGTATTTGGATGGACTTGTTAACTGCTTTATTTCCTGATTAGAATAGGTTCGAAAGAGCATGAGCAAGATGCTCAGCACCAGTATATCAGCCTAACGATGATCAGCCGCTTGACATCGGGAAACATCGCTGCAATCTTTTGTTAGAATTTAGACTAAGGTAGACTTTGAATTTGGCACTTTATTTCAGAATCAGGTGCTTTTAGCAATCAGAATTATTCGTCAACAGTGGAAGAAAAAGAAAATAGAGTTCACAACGTTTTCAATGTGACCTCATTTTGACCTCGAAAATGTCCTCCGAACTTGAAAAGCGTGAGCAGATTGTCGATCACTTTCTTTCCGGCAACAGTGCAACAAGAATTGGTCACAAGTTAAAGGGTTCGATGGGTCGCGCCACGGTCCTCAATGTTGTAAAGAGGTTCGAAAAGACTCACAGCACTTCCAGGAAGACTCAGGTTACAAAAAAATGGAAACGAACCTCTAAGGTCATCAAGAGAACTTGCAAGAAAATACGAATCACAAAGATGCCCAAGTCTGAGGAGATGTCAACACGAGCGATGGGAAAGTGGTTCACGAGGACTTGGGCAGGTTTCCCTACCGCAAGAAGCGACGACAGATCATTTCTGGTGCAACAATGGTCAATAGACTTGAATGAAGAAGAGCTCTTCTACGAGAGATCACATTACGTAAGGCTCCTTCAATTCTTCGTACAAATGAAAATTTATTCTCCATTGAGGCCGCCCACAACCCGCAAAACAACCGGATTCTCAGTAAAAGTAGAGATAACAGTCCAGCCAACCTCCCTAGCGCTTTCCGACGTCTAGGTGCAAGCTCTGCCATGGTGTGGGCCGGTGTTGCAAGCGACGAAAAGAAACAATGCCGCTCATCTTTATGGAAAAAGGTGTGAAGGTCAATAAAGATGTAAAGATGTTTACTTGCACGTCCTCTTAGGACAGGTCCTTCCCTGGGTGGCCTGGGAGTATGAAAGTGAACCTTTGACCTTCGTCCAAGACGGAGCACTCTCGCACACATCGAAAATTGTTCAAGAATTCTTCAGCGACATGTCTTCGAGATGTTGGGCGAAGGATTAGAGACCACCCTTGTCTTCAGTTCCAACCCAATGTGCATGCGCATACATTTTTCAGGATAGGCGTAGTCACAGACTTCTAGAATTGACTGCAAACGAGCTTCCCGGCAAATCGGCCTGCTCTTGGGTATAGCCACTCTGAGCCACTTTTCGAATTAAAGTAATAAAATAAGAAACGTAGATCTCCTCAATTAGAGGTAGGTCATTTTCATATCTTTTACTTGTAGACTGGATCATTTCAAAGTTTTGTTGTCAAAACCTTACGTAGCTGACCAAAAGCAGGCCGAAAATTCGAATATTATGTATTGTTTACCAACATATCTCCTGAGTTCCAAAAGCATAGCTTTTGGCCCAAATTTGGCCAAGTTTATCTATTCAACAGGATCTTGTGGTCGCGTCAAGTGCTTATTTGGAATATGATGAACGGTTTAGTAAACACGAAATTTTGGCTTCCACTCGCAGTCCACATCTTTAGAAGTCCGTGGCGTAGTTTTCCTCTCGTTGATTTAATAGGCAAGGATTTTGCAAAGACTTCTAACGCCTTTCTTATACAGCACATCAATTCAAGATCTGTTTAAAAAAACTTTTTAGTTTTTCGGATTGTTGACATTTTAAATGTGAGGCCACTTGTCAAACCTCACTTGTCATCC
>NC_081451.1:3535550-3537250 GCF_007210705.1 Tigriopus californicus
CCTCTCGTTGATTTAATAGGCAAGGATTTTGCAAAGACTTCTAACGCCTTTCTTATACAGCACATCAATTCAAGATCTGTTTAAAAAAACTTTTTAGTTTTTCGGATTGTTGACATTTTAAATGTGAGGCCACTTGTCAAACCTCACTTGTCATCCACCGAAACCATTTGACAGCAGCCTGTGAGAAACGAATAGAGCCGTCCTACAGCTTCAGGAGTGAAGCCCATCACTTCCAGCTTCTGACAGAGCNTTTTTGTTCTCGTTAACTAGTAGAAATTCGGATTCAGTGACATTAGTCATTAACCAATTCGACGCCGTGAAACGCAGGGACCTTTTCCATCTCGAAGACGATAACATTTTGAATGGTCTATGACAAATCTGAACCTACATAGGTTTAACCAATTTATTGTACGAAATTAGAGTGACATTTGCCATTAGAATTGCATTGGTGTGGTATTTCTCAATGAAATATAGAAGTCACACTGATCTCTCGCATGCTTCACTATCAAGTTGGGCTAAAGCGCTGGAAAAGACCACATTCAATAAATTAGATTGTATAGTATCAATGGACTAGTTTCTTGAGAGACCAAGGAAGCTCACATGTGTCAATGTTAATCTGAATAATCTAATGAGATGTTCTAGCAATCTAATCTCATCCCTAGAGAGTAACAAAAAAGTTAGGATCAATTAATCAACTTGTCCAAAAAGTGAAGAAAAGGTGAGGCTTCACTTCAAAAGTGAAGCCACTTGTCAAACCTCACTTGTCATCCACCGAAACCATTTGACAGCAGCCTGTGAGAAACGAATAGAGCCATCCTACAGCTTCAGGAGTGAAGCCCATCCCTTCCAGCTTCTGACAGAGCAAACCCAGGTCTATGCAATCAAATGCTGAACTAAGCTCCAGGAGGAGAGCAACCCAACCTGTGAATGAGTCTTGATCCATCTTAGCCACTATGTCAGCATGCACAGAGCTGCAATTGTAGTGGACCTGCCTTTCCTGAAATCATGTTGGGAGGGGAGGATCAGATTGTTGGTATCGGCAAACTCGTTCACCTGGTCTTCTTTCACAACCAGTTCTAGTGTTTTAGAGGCTACTGAGAGCAATGTGATTGGCCGGTAAATTCCCACCTGCCATTTGCTCCCTTTCTTGTGTATCGGGATCAGTCTACCTTTCTTCCACCTAGATATAAATATCCTACTGAAGATAGAGGTATTCACGATGTGAGTGAGAGGGACAGCAAAGACCTCAAGTGTAAGCCTTAACACTCACAACAATTGGCTCTAAAACCAGGTTTCGGAAAAAGTTCATAGATACTTTACGAGATGCATTGTAAAAGGTGGCTTTTAAAATTCAAGCCAGACGGTAATATAACTAGCAATTGGAGATCTGACACACACAAAATGCATTGAAGAATCAGCAAGAAACATGAGAATAAATGATTTGAAATTTGGGCTCAACTTTTGATCCAGTTTGATCAAATCGAAAGTTGAGATGTGTAGTTTTTGTGACCTTTAAGGAAGAATGCAATACATTGCCTCAACTAATTTTTTACTTTTTAATCCTTAGCCTCCCCGTCCATTTTCCGGGCATTATTATTGAATCGCATTAAACCCCTGGGATAACTTTTTGTAATAGAAAATTTTGCAATGTATGCGAGTATTCATTTTCAAACACCTTTTCATTGTTACTAAAGAATGAA
>NC_081451.1:3537289-3537607 GCF_007210705.1 Tigriopus californicus
TAGTGTTTTAGAGGCTACTGAGAGCAATGTGATTGGCCGGTAATGTCCCATCTGCCACTTGCTCCCTTTCTTGTGTATCGGGATCAGTCTACCTTTCTTCCACCTAGATAGAAATATCCTACTGAAGATAGAGGTATTCACGATGTGAGTGAGAGGGACAGCCAAGACTTCAAGTGTATAAGCCTTAACACTCACAACAATTGACTCTAAAACCAGGTTTCGTAAAAGGTAATAGATACTTTACGAGATGCATTGTAAAAGGTGGCTTTTAAAATTCAAGCCAGACGGTAAAATAAATAGCAATTGGAGACCCGACAC
>NC_081451.1:3537643-3543002 GCF_007210705.1 Tigriopus californicus
CAATGTATGCGAGTATTCATTTTCAAACACCTTTTCATTGTTACTAAAGAATGAATCATTCTATCTTCTACTCTAGTAAGTAGGTGGTCCTTGGTTAGATCCAGAACACAAATCAAATTTCACGTAGATTTGTAACAGTCTGAAAACTCTGAGCAGATGACATTAGTAGTGACTAGTAGATCTGGAGAATCCATCTGTAGAACTTGGTGAGCCTGGCCTCACGAACTCGCTTCATTCTTACATCTTGCAGAGAGGATGGGAAACATCGGTTAAGAACTTGAATGGAACCTTTGAACATCAAAAACAAAATCTGCGTGTGGTGCTGCTTTTATTCATTCGCAAATATATTGTATGGGTAGTTATGGGATAAAATATGCATTGATCAGACACAGAGACCATTCTCCACGGTCCCGGAACATCCAGTGCCAACATCGGCCGGAGAAGAGGCAATGTCATAGATGGGAGACCCCAATATATTACCTCCATTACCATAATTGCAAACAAACGCCTAAAAGAAATGTCAAAAAACCGTGGGCAAAGGGCTTTTTTAAAATATTTTAAATGTCTATCAACCTCGGCAAAGAGAGTTGTAGTTGCATTAGTAAAGGGATACTCGTAGATGAGGCGTCCACAACCCACATGGGTGGTTTTAGCCCAAACCACTTGGGTGTAATGACTAATAGGCTTGCCTGGGGCAGCAAAAGATGGACCAGTTGAGAAGGCTGAAACTGCTTTGGGACTCATGTCTTTCACCTGAAATGAAGAACTCAAGCATCAAAAACTAATCAATTGCTGGGTTGCTAAGCATTGAAATGGACGGTGTTCTGGTATTTATGAACTTGATCATGTTATTGGTTCAACCAATTAATTGGTCAATTGTGCAAAGTCCACTGTCAAGATAACCATGATTAAAGGAGGTTTTTGGATTAGTTTGAGATTTAGTACTATATTACCTCATCATACCACGCTTGAATTGAAGCTTCCGGTGATGTCAATGAGGTCACGTTAGAGGACCAAAAAGCAGCATAATTTTGCCCAACGGACGAATATCCATGAACTGCCCTATTCGTGTCATGATAGCCATCACAAGCTTGAGCCCATCTTTGAGCCACTTTGGCCAACTCAGGGTCCCACTTTAACTTGTTCATATTCTTGGCGCAGGGTTGCGGAGCATCAGTGTTGTAAGCCAGGGTTTCATGGCAGTTGGCCACTTTGGCTCGCAACTCGTTGTGCTTGTTGACGATGGAATCAATCTCGGCCTGAAAGGAGATACATAAAATATGCAGCGATCGATATTCATTTCATTGTAAAAGTGAATGCTCTGCGGAACTTATTGTCTAATTTGCCAAGATCCGACAAAGAATAATTTGGCTTTAGCCTGACCTGAATTTGTAATGTTGTTGCATTTGGCTTTTAAAGGGTAAAGACTTTTGAAAGCCCGGCTGTTTCATATATAATCATGAATTGTTTTGGTTCTAAATTTCGTACCACTGGTCCTTCTTATGGCCAATTTGTTTCAATATCAAGGGAAGGCTAATGAGCTCTGTCAATGTCATGGCATGAGCAAAACAGAAACCAATGAGAATTACTTTCAATTTTCTGTACAAAGATGATTTTGAATGCTTTGTACTCTATATATGATCCGTATTAAATAATTTTCAGGCAAAGGTGTAGGTTAGCATTGGGATCAAATAGAGCTTCAAAACCAAGGTTGCCAGACAACTTGGAAAGTGACAGCACCAGCAGATTCCAACGTGATGTAAAAAGCTACCATGGAGTAAAAAGGCAACCAAATGTAAATTGATAGCCCCAGTCGCAACCTCTACTGATTGCTTGTTTGATCCCATATATCTGATCCCATGAGCAGAGGCAAGCTCTGGCAGGTAGGATCTTTTGTTTGTTCTCATGAAAAGGATACTTCAAACTTGTTTTTATGAAGCTAACCTTTCTTTCCTTTGTGGTGCAATGAGGAACAACGCCTTTGTTAGAACAAATTTGAAACGGCAAATCTGCATCACTGGTGCTGGCCATGGACAACGTCAGCACTGGAGAGGAAAACTCAAACGAAGCTAGAACATCTCCTAACAAGGCTTTGTGGAGCCATCCGTTACCTCCTGATCCGATGCATACCCATTGAGAGAGAGCTCAATGAATTCCATCTTCACGTCAAACACTTGATTAGGAGGTACATCTTCTAGTGAGGTATCAGAGAGCTTTCCTCTCCAGTATTGACGCACTCCGTGTGCTGGCACCACATTTTTTTTTATTGGAACGAAGTCTTGCCTTGAAGTCCGTATACCTGTTAACGTTAACGAGCGCAAACTTGCATACCTGTGATGTCAACCCATAACTGCAAACGTCTTGGCAATAGCTTCCAGATCCACATCCATATTTGGCCATGGTGTGGGTACTTCCGAACCTGCATTTGTAATAATCGCTGTCGGCCATGCAGTCATCCTAACGGGACACAGATGGTTATTCCATAGATTAGTTCCCAAAAAAGAGTTGAAATATTTATGAATAAAAAACATTTTGGCGTTACAAAAACGATGGCACTACTAATGTGCAGTCCATTGTTTTTGATTATGAGGCCACCTTTCGGTTCAAATCTTAATCCAATAAGGTATGCTTCAGCTTGTGCCATTCTGAATATACAGGATAAGAGATTACAAATCCAACTCATGATGCTTTTTGAACGTCGTTTAAGGTCACTAGGTTTCACATAAACAAGCCAGCAATTTCGTGTCTAGGGCAAGAAGAGGCTTATGGCTGTTGCTTTATGGTTGAAACGTGTAAAAGGCTAAAAAGGTGTTTGTATCACAAGAAACATGTTTTGCTAATCTGACGCATTTTGCTTGTGTCTTGTCGTTCTTGCCCCAAAACATCCGGAAAACCCTATAGAGTTTGTACCCTAGATTTCCACAGATTTCCACATTTTAGGGCACCTATTGTTTTTCGGAGGAACCTGCATCTTTCAGAGCTTCTTGCTAAAACAAAAGGGAAAGAAGGTGAAATTTTGAAGAGGAGTTGCTATTTAACCAGAACATTACAATTTTACTGTTCATGCCACGTATTGCTTTGTCCCCCAACAACAAAAGCACCTGTTATAAAGTCAAAACGACAATTACAGTTGTCACACAGGAAACAAAAAAGTGGGCGACGAAATAACTGAAGTGCTATTTTGCAAATATAAAACACCTAAAGTATGAGAAAAGCATGAAAAAAGTCGAAGGTAGGGCTGAGAGGCATTCTTTTTTGCCATATTCACTCCTGCAGTGGACCAGCATATACTTACTTACATAGATGGCAATTTTTGAATCGCATTGGTCTGGATTCCCACCATGAAAGCCGAGACCATCCGGGGAGATAAGGGGCGTTCCGCAATCTTCAAGTGTCTTGTTTGTCAACTTGCAGTGAACATCTTCCTTCGAACAATCGAAGATTTTTCTACCCTCTTTTCCAATGCACACCTAAATGAATGAAAGAGATAACAAATGAGAATATTATTCCATTGAAATTCAAAGAATGATAAAGGTAAATGCAATGGCAAGTCCATTTTTACTCTTGCAACGGAGCAAGATGGAGTGTTCCTTTAGCCTTGGTGTTACAAAAAACCAAGTGCCATTTTCTGTTACAAGAACCTGTTTTCAGAGGAATAAACTTCCCTCTCATGCAAGCAAATGAAGCCAAACGCCACGGCTAGAATGAATTCACCTAAACAGAAAAGAGACCCCACTTGAAGTGTAATTTGGCTTCACAATGCCCGGTAAAGTAAAAACGACACTAAAAGAAAAGTTCCAATTGTGCTGAAAACACAGTTTGTTCATTTCTTTTTACGGAGAGGAAACCGGAAAAGGTGGCTTAAATGTGGAAATACTAAACCATAAAGCTAACCAACCATGGCAACCCACGATGGTATGAGTTATGAGGACAGAACACACCTCTAGTGGGTTTTCCTGTCCGCTTAGGTGAATAACTCAGGCAAACCCTTTGCTTGCTCTTCTGTTCAAACTCAAGTTCATAAAATGGCGAGCGCATTCAAAGTGTCGTTACTTCTGTCCGTATCAACTTTCTTCAACCCTCACTTTCGTAAACGTCAGGTAAAGAAAGCTCCCGCTGTTGAATAAATAGCCATTCTTACCGGTCGTTGACCATACGGCGTATTGGAGATGAAACAGGGACCATCATTGATGTTTTGATTACCCCTTTCAATTATACATTCTTCGCAACCGGCGTTGACTTCTTTGAGAGCCAAGATGGGCACCAAGCAAAGGATTGTTGCAATGATCTTCATGTTTTACAAGTGAATAAGTAGAGGTCCCACTCGCTCCTTTTATTAGAGGAGTGAAGATGTCATTTTCGACAATCCTTCAAACAAGAGTAAGGAAAGACGGGAGATAAGATCTTACATAGCGTGCATGCATGATATACTGAGAGCCTTAGCTCCTCCAATATAAAACACGTGTGCATCTCGTTTTGTCTTGGTATCACAACTACAATATACTGAAACTCAGCATCAGAAGTGAGTGAAGCAAATGCCAAATGATTAAGAAGGACGAGTATACAATACTAAGATCATAAAAATCCCATATATATACCTATTTACATTTTCTAGCAACAACAGGGATCCATGTGGAAGAAAATTTCTTCGAATTACGACTTATATATCCTAAAGACATGTTAGTAATAAAGCATCAGTAAGGAATTTCTTTTAACAGGAGAGTAAATGCTTTCTTGAACATTGGACTTTTTGGTGAGTGGGCCAACCAAAGCCAGATGGCAGTTTTTCCATTTTTCCAAACTTCCAAAGTTAGAGAGGTCAACCCAAAAGCGATCGTGTTGTATTTATTTCGTTGTTTCTACGTTGACGTCAAATTGACCAATGTTCCCATTGCAATGATAATCATGAGATGAATGTCATGTCTGTCTAAAACCAGTTCAAGGGCGCGTTTTGAACCCGTCAATTGGCAGAATAAAAAAAACTAATCAGCCTCAACCATGTCGATGGATGATCTTAGAGAAGCCCTAATAGGAATTACCGAAAATGTTCTCTTACCGAGAATGTGCATCCGCTCACCATTTTGATCAGTGTATTTTCAAACCGGTTAACGTCCAAGTCCCTAACTCCGAGGTAAGAGCTTTAAAAAACTGGCCTCAAGGCACTAACTCCGAGGTATCTACTTTAACTTTAAAAATAGGCCTCTTTATCTCCATTATGCATAAGTGGAGAGTTTCGTGGCGTTGGCCCAAAGGTCCTTAAGGTCTCAATCGATTCGTCATTTTTCCTGGTTCGCAGATCAGCCTGGAGGCCGTGGGAGAGGAATTGATTCTTCGTATCATTCGAAATTCGGATAAACAA
>NC_081451.1:3543038-3543248 GCF_007210705.1 Tigriopus californicus
TCAGCCTGGAGGCCGTGGGAGAGGAATTGATTCTTCGTATCATTCGAAATTCGGATAAACAATTGGACTTTTTTTCCTACATACAAAGAGAAATCTGCCGAAGCAATTTGAAACGGGCAAGTCTATTCCTCGTCTTGGTAAGAGGTTCGGCGGGGTTTGAAGGTCAAAAACAGGCACATTGTGGGCAAGACTGGTCCAAATTTGTGATGT
>NC_081451.1:3543284-3543366 GCF_007210705.1 Tigriopus californicus
TGTCTGAATTAAAACTTGGCCAAAAAGCAATTTGCCTTGCCCGTCTTTTCGTGCGTTTAACACCTTTATGACTAGAATGAAG
>NC_081451.1:3543391-3543473 GCF_007210705.1 Tigriopus californicus
AATTAAAACTTGGCCAAAAAGCAATTTGCCTTGCCCGTCTTTTCGTGCGTTTAACACCTTTATGACTAGAATGGAGAGAAGT
>NC_081451.1:3543509-3543955 GCF_007210705.1 Tigriopus californicus
TAACTTAACAATAGCGTATCTGCTCTCCGTATGTTTCAGGAAGCGGGATCTACCAATTTTCTTAGTGACACATTGTGCTTTTTGACCCGTTTTTCAGAGCAGCAAAAACTGGATAAAATCGTTGACAGCTGTGAATTCAAACACCTTAGATTTGTTACATATATGATGTTCAAAACAAACGAACCAAGATCAAATATCGTATAAAACCTAAAAAGTAAGAAGTAGACGAAATATTACCTTTCATTATAATAGCATTGGTGAAGGCTAGTTGGGGTACCGTGTTGGTAGAATAAGCTGCTCTCCAATTTGCGAACTCTGGTTCGATCCCATGCTAGCCAAGTTCAAGCTTCTTTGTAGTAGTGAAATAACAGCATAGTTTGCTGCTTTAACACCTTAAATGGGCGAACTTTCGGTCATTCTCGAGGGTGAGGTAATAATTAATGTTG
>NC_081451.1:3543995-3544118 GCF_007210705.1 Tigriopus californicus
CTCTGAAGCCAGATCGACCTTAGAAGGGTGGACCAAATTCATGTGAGCAGATAGCTTGAATGATGAGCTCTGGACAAAGCATCGAGACGAGAATTTGGTCTTTCACACTTTTCAGTTCTACCG